>NC_089840.1:249224095-249524928 GCF_035609145.1 Eleutherodactylus coqui
TTTAACCCCTTAGTGACGGCACAATAGTGTTTTTATATCCTGCCGTTGCAGGACGTGTATGGAGGGAGATAGCGCCGCTATCTCCCTCCATACAGTGCGAGGGTCAGCTGTTTATTACAGCTGACATCCGCTGGCAATAGCTGCGATCAGCCGTACATCCGATCGCGGCTATTAACCCTTTAAATGCCGCTGTCAATTCTGACAGGAGCATTTGAGTCCCGTACACCCCCCGCGTTGAGATCGGGGGAGCCGTGCAGGTGCATCCCCGTGGGGTGGCTTGGTAGACTGCCTGTCAAAAAGCAGTATGCATGAAAAGCTATAGCATTACGTCATACTGCAGGAGCTATCAAAGCATCGCTGGTTGTGGTCCTCTAGGAGGACTAAAAGAAAGTGTAAAAATAAGAACCAAAAAGTTTTACTAACTATTAAATAAAAAAAAGTAATAAAAGTTCAAAGAAAACCCCTTTTGCCATATTTGCAATAAAAAAATCAAACAATGAAACCAAAAATACGTGCTTGGTATCGCTGCGTCCATAAAAGTCCAATCTATCAAAGTAATGCATTATTTTACCCGCACAGTGAACGTGGTACGAAAAAAAAAAATAAGAATGCCAGTAATGCACTTTTTTGGTCACCCTATCTCCAAGAAAAAAATGTAATAAAAAGCATTTAAAAAGTCAATTGTTTGCAAAAATGGTACCAACGGAAATGACAGGACATACCGCACAAAAAGAGCCCTCGCACAACTATGTCGACAGAAAAATAAAAAATTATTGTGCGCAGAAAATAATTTTAAAAAATTAAATATCTTAAAAAAAAATACAAGTCGTACAAAAAAAAAAAAACTATACAAGTTTGGTATCGTAGTAATCGTATTGACCCATAGAATATCGGGTCATTTTTGTTGCAGTTTGTGCGTCGTACAAACAGGACGCAACGAAAGATGGTGGAATGTCATTTTTTTTCCATTTCTCTCCACTTAGAATTTTTTTTAAGTTTTTCTGTACATTATATAGTATAATAAATAGTACCATTGAAAACTACAACTCGTCCCGCAAAAACAAGCCCTCATACAGCGACGTCGATGGATAAATAAAGGAGTTACGATTTTTTAAAAGGGAGGAGGAAAAACAAAAATGGAAAAAAAGCAAAAGAGCTCAGTCACTAAGGGGTTAATCAAACCCCTTTAAATTTCAGCCCAAAATACATTAATTTAATTAAACAATGCCCCTGAAGGTGTCCTTAGAGTGTAAAAAAAGAGTTTTCCAGGAGGAATACATTGATGACCTATCCACGGGATAGGTTATCAATATTAGATCTGTGATGGTCTGCCAATCGGTATCCCTGCTGATCAGCTGTTTGAAGTGACCACAGCGCTTGGGTGAGCGCTACTTCCACATCACTGCATACCAGGCACAGCACCGTATATTTCATAGCAGCTGTGTCTGATATTGTATATCAGTGCCATTCACTTGAATGGGATTGAGCTGTTCTCAGGCCCGGTAACCGACTAGCATGATGTTGCAGGCCTGAGAAGAGGAGGCGGCTCTCACCCAAGTGTTGCAGCCAAGAGGCTTGGCACAGGTTCCACCAGGCAGAACCTCACTAATCTGATTTTGATGACCTATCCTGAGGATCTTTGATGATATTCAATGATTCTGGCACGTCATTTTAAAAACCTTAGTATTATATTATTCCTCTGTTATTCCTCCTGGAAATGTACGAATAAAATGACAACTGAGTGATGCCATTCCCTTTGTCAATGGAGGTTGGCCCTACATAGTCTGACATTGTCCAGTCAGTGCTGACAATCTCAGGTTTGAAAGAACAAGCCCTATTGATGACTAGAATGGTACAGCCAGTTGGCAATTCATTCACGCAATTCCAGGAGGAATAATAGAGGGCCAACACAATGCAGAGTTCCAAGAAAAAGACCTTCCAGAATTATTTCATGGGGAATACAAGTATTTACTAAAGCCAACATGTTAGGAGAGCCAATTTACACTGACAGATGATCGCTCAAAAGTTGCTCAAATGACAGCTTGAGTGACAGTTTTGAGCGCTTATCTTTGCATAGTCTGTAGTAGCAAAGTAGCTACTTAAGAGCTATGCAGTCAGAGCAGGACACCGCCGCTATCGCTCGGCGAACAATACAGCTGTTCTGCATAAGCAAACAGCTGCATTGCTCTCTGTGATTACAGCCAGCGTTCCACTGTGAACTGCCAGTGGGACACAAGCTGAAAGAATCTTATCAGCGCTGCTGACTGTGATAACAGCTGACACCGCTGATAAGAGTTCATCGCTCAATTCAAGAAAACTAGAATTGAACGATGAACGACTCGTGCACGAAAACTGCACAATATCCGTGCATTTAGACACAATGGTTATCGCTCAAAAGAGGGCTTTGAGCGATTTTTGAGTGAGAATCGTTGGGTATAAATCGTCCTGCGCTATTAGTCTTCGCTATTTTCAAGATCTCAAGACTGGAATCATTTCTTGTTTATGTTCTTAAAACGAAACCCTATACAGAGCTAATCCTCAGAGATTGCGCCAATTTTATCCAAGCAAGGCAATCCTCTATGAGCTGAAACTCCCAGCTGATGCATTTTATATCCATTGATACATTGTGACCGGCTATCAAAGCAGGAGAGAGATTGGTGGCGCATGTTTTCAGCTCCCAGAGGGATGATATGTTAGCAGACTCGTCACCTTTCTCCCATTGCAAACGAGGATACAACCATTGTATTGATCCCGACTGCTCTATATGCAACGAAAACCTAGAGAGCGACCAAACCTATCAACAGGCCACTTTATATATTCCAATAGTGATGCTTTTGTTGCCCACTCAAGGTCGTTTACCATAATTGGGTTACAAATTAAGAAATGTATCGCCCCTCTGGTATGTGGCCACCACTTCTGAATCATTGGAATGCTGACTCCATTTTGCTGGGCCCATTCTACAACTCCCTGAGACAGGACTGGCAAGAATCGCCATCTCAAGGAATCCAAAAAGTGGGAAGTGTCAGCAAGAAAGGCAAAAGATCACCTGACAGCGCTTCTAAGATGATGTATGGATTTTTTCCTTTTCTACAGCTAGTGATGATTTTCGGGGTATGGCTTATATTTCAATCCCCTTCCACTTTCCCTTCAAAAATCATTGTTGCAGGGGTTGCCTTCATCCCAATGCTTACAATGGGGCGGCAGCAGCGCTGGCCCCATTGAAAGCAGTGGTATAGCATTGTGATTCTCTGCCACATCCTGGGCCACAGGGAATTCTTTCATCCCCGTGGGGAGTCCCATCATCACTGAACACTGTAACAGTGCTGTCACAGTGTTCAGTGATGAGATGACTCCCAGCTGTCACAGCTGTGGCAGAGAAGCGCATCTTCTCGCTATGTTTTTAATGGAGCTGGCACTGCTGCCGCCGGCCCCATTGACAACAAGGTGAAGCCTCTGGATGTGACAGCATCCAGGGGTTTCACATCCAAGGAATCCCCTGTTGCAGCTGTCATAGCCGCAGCAGGGAATAGAGATGTGCGAATTTTGCTATCGTGTGACTGACCACAAGCGCGAATTTAAAAACACATCTGCTGCTTGGTCACAAGAATATTATACACGTGTTTTGCGAATTTGTTTCCTGTGCCTAAATGCATGAAAAAAACCGCTCATCTGACTGTGCCCTAAAGAAGGCTTATTTCCATAAATCCACAGTCCATCATCAGCAGTGTTTGTGCTCCTGCTGCCCGCTGATGAATACTGTATACAGCTATGATATCCAATTCTCTCTGATGGAATATATCGCTGCAAGCTAATCCTTCAAAGCTGAAGCTGAAAATGACTTTACACTTTAAATTGCGCATTGCAGTTATATTTGTTGTTTCCTAGGATGAAAGAAAGACTTGTGAAAACAGTGGAGATAATGGCGTCGAGCGGCACGATGCCAACGGGCAGCGGAGTAGTCAGCAGCTAGATCAACTAGTGAAGAAAGCGGCTGCATTAAAGGTAATAACCCCCTAACCATGGCGACCGAGAAGTCAGAGGCATCTGCGGGCGATACATGATGTGGGCAGTAGTAATCCTTTGTACCGACAATCTTAAGAAACCAGGATACAATTCACGCAAAACCTGTGAATGACGGTTTAATAATCAGTCTTAGTTTTTTATTGATATCTAATAAAAAAAGCTTAAAGTGACGCTACGGGCCTGGACAAACAAAGATGGCCGCACCGCTTCTCTAACTATACTGTGCGTAAATATTATTGTTAGTCTAGTCAGAGTTGGATGTCGTGTCTTAGACTAATCATGCATACCAATACACAGTGTTCAGCCGCCTGCGCACGGCCGGGTTGGATTCCGCATGCAGGATCCCGCAGTGGAATTCGATCTCTTGCCCAGCCGGCAACACTAGCGTACCTGTCCGCCGTCTTCTAATCTGTGCTGCGGATGTGCCGGCCAACTCACAACGCAGTACAGATTATGCTGCGCCGTCGCTAGGCGATGACGCCAATACAGCGTCCTTTCCACAATGATGATTGTGGAAGAGTTGCAGGTCGGATGGCTTCCATTAACTTCATCACTGTGGGGGTTGCCGAAAATCATCACTTTGGGGGTTGCCTTCATCCCATTGCTTTCAATGGCGCAGCAGCAGCGCCGGCCCCATTGAAAGCAAAGGGATAGTATCGCGCTCCTGTACCACAGTTGTGGCAGAGGAGCGCATCTTCTCCCTATGTTTTCAATGAGGCCGGCGCTGCTGCCGCTGGCCCCAGTGGCAACAAGGTGAAACCCCTGGATTTGCCAGAATCCTGGGGTTTCACATCCAAGGTATTCCCTGCTGCACCTGTAACAGCCGCAGCAGGGGATAGCGATCCACTCCCGTTGCATTCAATGGGGTGGCAGCAGTAGTGGCCCAATTGAAAGCAATGGGATAGCATTGCGGTCCTCTGTGACAGGGGATTCTTTTATCACCGCTGCAGTCCCCTTATAACTGAACACTGTGACAGTGCTGTCACAGTGTTCAGTGATGAGGGGACTCTCTGCAGGGATTAACGGAACCCTCTGGGAATCCCCTCATCCCCGCGGGGACGAAGAAGTTAACAGTGGGACATTTAAAAGGTGCTTCTGGCCAGAAGCACCTTTTAAATGCCCTGATGTAAGCAGCAGGGAAGCTATTCCCTGCGCAGGAATTTCCATTATTTCCTGCTCTCATAGGAGTCAATGGAAACTCCGTCAAAACGCGCACCGATGTTCTATCTCTTTTACATGCATGCTGTTTTGTGCTTCAAATTCCGCACATATGAATGCTTCTATAGGAACCCATTGGTTCTTTTAGAAGAGTGCATTATGCGTGCACAAAACACACGCTCGTGTGAATGAGGCCTGAAAGTGCAAAAAAGACTGTAACCTTGAGGTGGTAAGTTCATTTCACCAAAAACTATTGTCTGCAATCCACTGCTTGTCATTAGGCACTCAGCTTCTCTAGTAACAGGAACATTGCTAGTTACTACAGATGAGCGAGCATGCTTGGTAAGGTGAGTTACTCGAGCGAGCGTCGCTCTTCTCAAGTAACTGCCTACTCGTCCAAGCATGCTCAGGGGGGCGGTGGGGGTGAGAGAGAGATCTCAGGGCAGTTACTTGAGAAGAGCGACGCTCGCTCGAGTAACTCACCTTACCGAGCGTGCTCGCTCATCTCTACTAGTTACTACATGCAGCAGAGAGGTGGGCATTCAGATGCTGCCTTGCCCTCTAGTCCGATCCTACAGGAGAGCTTCTGCAGTACAAATTGCTGAAAAAGTAAATGCTGCTATGGAAATAAATGGTATCCCACACTAGTACTACAACTATGACTACTTGTGCCAGCGCACTACACCTGGTAGTGATACACAAGAGGTTTCTTCTGCATCTAGTGGGCAGCACACAAGGCACAGTGCCCTAGCTGGCCCGCCAGGAGCTGAAGAAAAGGTAACATCCACACTGCTTCCAGTTTTCTCCTCAGTGCCGGTTGGCAATGCATGTGAGGTGCAGAGCTGATTGCCCTGGGTCCTGCGCCCAACACTCCCTGCAAGCACCTAAATGCCAAAGGAAGCCGCGGCCAACCAGAGATTTTCCTGCAGCGGCTCTGTGTCTATATAGCCGTCGTATAATACAGAGACAACTCAAAGTCTGCTAGAAGAGGTCATAAGAGGGAGATTCTGAGTGCGAGACCCCGCTCTGTGATATAAGACCTCCTAGAGCAGGTGAACAGGAGTTACGATCCTTCACAACCCTTTTATGTTATTTTGTGTTCTTTTCATGTACCTATGGACTACAGCCGGGGATGATTTTGATTAAATTTCCTCATTAAAATATTCCATTAGACACTAATGCAGGATGGGATTTGTGTTTTTGGCATTGTGTTGTGATAATGGGGTTAAAGTGACAAAATAAATTATTTATAACCATATAAGAAATTTTACAAATACATTTTTGTTCCCATTATTGTTCATTATCCATTTTGACTTCCCTCCGCCGTCTGCTGTAAATGTGATCAGACCGCACGGAAGAGTTGGCACGTGAGACCTGTGCCAGGCTCCTGATGCACTGGCATAGAAAGGCGCATGCATCAAAATAAGGCCCCTTAACCCCTTCATGACATGGCCTATTTTGGGCTTAAGGACGCAACAATTTTGGCGGATTTTCTTCTCCGTTTATCAAAAGCCATAACTTTTTTATTTTTCCGTCAACGCGGCCGTGTGAGAGTTTGTTTTTTGCGTGGCGAACTGTAGTTTTTATCGGTGCCACTTTTGGGTACATAGACTATATTGTAAAACTTTTTTTTTTTTTTTAATGATAGCAGGGAGAGAAAACGCATCAATTCTGCCATAGATTTTTTTTTTTTTTTTTTACAGCGGTACTCATGCAGCATAAATGAGACATTCCATTTTTTCTGCGGACCGGTACGGTTACAACGATACCAAAATTCTTACATTTTTTTTAGGTTTTCCCACTTTTCTGCAATAAAAACCCTTTTTCTGGGTAATCTTTTTTTTTTTTCTAAATTGCTGCATTCAAAGTCCTGTAACTTTTTTATTTTTTGATGTACGGAGCTCTGTGAGGGCTTATTTTTTGCAAGACGAGCTGTAGATTTTATTGGTACCATTTTGGGGTACATACGGCTTTTTTGATCACTTTTATTGCGTTTTTAGTGAGGCAAAATGTTAAAATTTGCATTTTGCCTCAGTTTTTTAGCATTTTTTTTAGCGTTTTTTTCCGTGCACAGTCAAAAGCATGTGCAACTTATTGTACGCGTCGTTACGGACGCGACAATACCAAATATGTGGGATTTTTTTTTTTTTAACCTTTTTTTATGCTAATCTGAGAAAAAGCATTAAAAAATGTTTTTTTTAACTCTTTTTTTTACATTTTTTTTAATTCTTTTTTTAATCTTTGTTTTTTTTACACTGTTTGTGTCCCTCTGAGGGACTTTAACCACTGCCCTGATGATCGCTGGTATAAGGCATGGCAGAGCTACTGCTCTGCCATGCCTTATCGCTTGTACAGCGATTATAGGCATAGGCAATACAGGACGCTAGTGTCTGGCATCCTGTTGCCATGCTGACAGGCCGGGCTCTCGCGATGACATCGCGAGTTCCGGCCGGAGACACAGAGGGAGCCGCGCTCCCTCTGTGAACTCTTTCCCTGCCGCGATCTACTTAGATCGCGGCAGGGAAGGGGTTAACAGCGGGGGGCGCATCTCCGATGACCCCCCGCTGTTGCAGCGGGACGCTGGCTGTGACTGACAGCCAGCTCCCGCTGCGGGATAGCGCGGGATCATATGTGATCCCGCGCTATCTCCAGGAAGTAAGTTTACGTCCTGTTGCGGGAAGTACCAGGCTGCCAGGACGTAAACTTACGCAATGCATATGGGCGTTCGTTAAGGTGTTCTAGAAACCCAATAACTCCCCTGATATTTTTTTTTAGTCCCTTTAATGTTATTGACACTTTCCTTTTTTTATGCAAGTGATATATTTGGGCTGACAATCATTTTTGTAATAGGATTCGATAAAAAAAAATGTGACCATTAGGCTTCTGCAGCTTCTGCATATCACTGTATACAGTAGCTGCAGACTGAGTAAACCATCAGTTTAAATTAATTTTCTTAAACTAAGTTCACAAAAGGGTTAATAAAAAAAAACAAAAGTGCCCGATCCGACCTACCGTATGTTGTACCTGAACGGCACGGCATGAACCCCACTGACTAAAATGGGGTCCGTCCGGACCTTATAATACAGTTGTGAACATAGCCTAAGCCATCAGTTCAGCACACTGAAGGTCTCCTATTGAAACTCAGTCTGCAATTACTGTATACAATAATATGTAGAAGTTGCAGTAGCCAAATGGTGCAAATTTTCACAGCCCATGCAAAAATTAGTTTTACCTCAAAACATACATTCACTAAAGAAAATAAATGCCCTAAAGGTGTCCATAGCCTTTAAAAGGGTCCTCCATGGCTAACCTATTGATGGCCTGTCCTCATGATAGGTCATCAGTATCTGATTGGTGTTCTGCTGCTCAGGATCACCACTGATCAGATGTTTTAAGTGACCACAGCACTCAGGTGATCGCCGCTTTCACGTCATTGCATACTAGGCACAGCGCCGTATATTTCATAGTTGCTGTGTCTGGTATTGCATCTCAGTGCCTTTCACTGGAATGGGCCCGAGCTATTGTCAGGCCATAGATTCTCAAAAGACATATTATCAGCAGCACTCAGTATCATCCAATAAGGCAGGACCCACTGGCGCAGCAGCCACTTCAAGGGACTTGAGCCATCGTCCCAATAGAGAAAAGGATTCACAGCAGCATACAGTGGTGCAAAAAACATCCAAAAGTTTTAGTCTTCCACAGCCATTACAACAAGCGCTACGTTTCGAGCCTAGTGTTGGGTCTTTGTCAAGCTTGATGATATTTATTGATTCTACAATGTCATGTTGAAAACCTTAGTATTGTGTTGTTCCTCTGTTATTCCTCCTGGAAATGTATGAATAAAATGGCAATTCAGTGTTACCATTACCTTTGCCAATGGAGTTGGCTCTACACACGTTGACATTGCCTAATCAGTGCTGACAATGTCAGACTTTGAAGCAACATGCCTTATTGACAAAGGGAATAGTAACAGGCCATTGGCCTTTAGTTCATACATTTCCAGGAGAAATAACAGAGGAACAGCACAAATGCAAAGTTCCAAGGAAAGACATACCAGAATTTTTTCATTGGGGATATAAGTGTCTTCTAAAACCGACATGTTAGGAGAACCAACAGGTCCTCTTTAAAAGTGGTTTTATAATCTTTCTATGCAAATAAACCCTTATCATTGGGCATATTAATGAGCGATTAGTGGAATAATCGGTTTGCGTCGGCATTGGGCCAATTTCACGAAAATAATTGTGAATCAGGATGGCTGATTCCGACTCCCATTAAAGTCAATGAGAGTAGAAATCAGGTTGACTAATTTCCCCTCCAGAAGGTTCTCAATGCAGCCACACATCTGGGGAACACTGCTACTACCAAGAATTAGTTAAAATAGTGTACAGTGGTGTTGGGGTCACTCGTAGCACAGGGGTGTCACTGAAATAAAAGGAGGCCCACATAGGGTCTCGTAGATCACAAATTGTGCCAAGGAATACAGCAGATGCGCTGCTTGTTTTAATAGCAATGTCATAAATTTTACATGGAAAATTCTGCCAGGTGAAGACAACACTCAAGCACGGGCCTGCTCCTCCTCCTCCAAAGAAAAGCAGTAGAGGTACCAAAAATTATGCAAAGGGAGACAGCAAGTAATATCTTAAAGTTTGCAACAGACACATTCTGCCAGGTGAAGAGAATGGACAAACATGGGCCTCCTCCAAGGAAGAGCCACAGAGCTCCAGAAAATTTTCATTTTGGGAGGAGGAGAAGAAAACATGTCGGAAGCAGGAGAAGGGGGGCAACAGAATTTCCAATATGACCACCAGTAGCAATAGCACCTTGCAGGCAGAGTGTGTTCCTCATGGAAACATTAGAGCTGTAGCTCTTCATTGTATATTGACATATTTTTCATTTGAGGGGAAGCAGGAGAAGGAGAGCAGCAGTTCCACTACTACCAGCACCGGCACCTTGATGGCACAGTGTGCCTTGATGGCGTCTGCTGGTTATAACCCCCAGCTGTGCGAAGCACCATTTTTGATGGCACACTGGCAGTGGGGCAGCAAGCACCTCTGAAGCATGTTGTGCAAGCTCTGCCACTCATCCAGCTTAGACACCCAGAAATCAAAGGGGCCAACACCATGTCTGAGTACATCCATGCAAGAGCTGACATACTCATGGACCATCATGGATAATTGCTGCCAGTCACTGTGTGTCCAACAATGTGGTTTTGCTGCAGGCTGTAATGAGCTGAAAAAACTATGCCACACCTCTGTTAGACGTCCCCTGCCACCGGTGGTGGTGCTGCTGCGACAGCTTTCTGCTTGTCCATCATGACCCACAGAGCTGTCATCCATTGTGATCTAGCCATGGGGAAATGCACTGCTCAAGCTGCTTAACAGCTTAACTGTCCCACTCCACTACCAGAAAGACATTTTCATTTTGGCCTTGTAGCGAGGATCAAGGAGAGGGTGGCCACCCAATAATGACCTGATGTTTTGATGTGGGCTATGTGACAGTCCTTCTGCAAGCGCTTTAGCATAAAAGTACTCATATGCCTCAAAGTACTTAACGCTTTCCAATCCAGTTTCTATCCTGGTTTTCCTAGGGGTCTTACTCTTTTTCTGCCATTATACAAGGGCGCTATATGCTGGCTAAAGCCAGTACTGCATGAGGTGACACGTTGGATAGGCGCCAACAGCAGAGAGGCTGGCAATATGCAGTAAAAGAACCCCGCCGGACATCTTCCAACATCGGAGCTGTACAGCCTTAGATCATAATGTCTTCAGACGTCAGACAGTGGATTGGAAGGGGTTAAGGGTGACAGCCCATATCCCTCGGGTTCAGGCCTAAGAGTTCCTTCAGCTGGGTTAGTGATGGATGGAAGGAACGTTGTTTATCCCTCTCCCCAGCTATTGGACCTATAGTAACCCCTTCTTGTCCTCCTCTTTTTCCTCCTCCTGCTCTTCCTCCTCCATGTTTTTCCCATGGTTGGAGAAACAGTGGATGAAGACACCCCTCCTTTGCCCAAATGATATTACTCCAATATATCCACGCTCCCTGACATGCTTTTTGTTTCTTCCTCAGGGAAAATAAGTACACTACAAGAACACCAACCCCTATATATAGTTTTTCCAATCAGCTACATCTGATGCGCCATCAACGGCTCATACTAGGGGATCTGGCAGCACGGTCAGACTTCCGGGCCAGCAATCATGGGGGCCATATCACTGGACACAGCACAACCCACAGGTAGTCCAGGCAATGTTAGTCAGGAGGGCGGCCAAGGCCCTACACTGCGCAGGTCCAAAATACAAACCAGAAGTTCACAACAAGAGTGAAGCAGTGAATAGATATAGATCTCAACTAATGGTGAGAATAGATAATCACAGCGTATTACCTTGCAGTATGCTTATACCCCTTGAGGAAGAACTAAAACACCCATCAGGAGCGTAGACACACAGTAGTGATATCATATGGGTGAGATCTTCTGTACATTTTACTATCATGTGATCTTTCAGTTAAATGCTCTTTGATATATGGGAACATTAAGATGGGGTCTGTATTGTCACTTTCTGCCTCCTACTGCCCTGTGTTTAAGGTAACTTTATACAGGCTGATAGTCACCTGAATAATCACTGAAGCAAGCAAATACGGGCGACCATCAGCCTGTGTACACACGTATCCCTTACTAAGGGTCACATCACATATTTTTGCTTTCTGTCTAGCTGTTCCAACGTGAAAGCAGCGAAACAGAGACAAGACTTTTCAGCTTTCCTGCCAGTAGACATACATTGAAATTGCAGACTGCAGTCTCAGTCCGTTTCTCAATTTTCTGTCTCCACTTCATTCTTCAACACTGGAACAAAAGTGCCGACTGCTGGACTTCTGTTTCCAGTTTAAAAAAGGGAGCAAAAACAGATCCAACTCTTCTACATTTTGGTTAATGGAAGACGGAAATAACGGAAAGCGAGCAGTTTTCATCAATTCCACTTTTCCATTTTTGGATCGGGTTTATTTCTGAGCATGAGCAGCAGACAGGAGACAACGGAGACCAAAATAGAGCCATTTAACATTCTAAAAAATGGAAGTGAAATGGAAATGAATGGAAAACATGCTTTCTGTGATTTTTTTTTTCAGGCATCCGCTTGATGGATCTAACCAAAAATGGAAAGAACACTTACTGTTCATTTCCATTTCGTACATAAGATACACTATTGCCTGCTAATACTGCTCATTGTCAAATGTCGCTCCCTTCTCTGTTTTATTATAGGTCTACCGTGGCTACTTGCTGCACCTCGGTAGTCAGTTTCTTATTGGTTATACAAGACCCCCTGTGTCTTCTGTACTCTGTTGCTTTTCCTGTCCCAGCCTTCAGTCTTCTTTCAGGTAGCATTTTGTAGGGGGCACAGTGTTGGTGCCCCCTACCACAGAGTCTGAACCCCATAACACTTGTAATGTAAGGTGACACAGGACTTGACATAATGATATCCCAATGGGTAGAATTCTCTGTATATGGAGTCCACCATGGTTCCTGTACTGTAGTGGCTGCCGCCATGTCTTTAGGGGATGATATGCTTTATTATATGAAGGATAAGTCGCTGTGTCAGATATCTGCACAAAAAACCAACAACACAATATATGTATTTTCTAATTTCTTTATTGAAATAGCAATAAGCAACATTGTAATAAAATATTACCGGCCTTTTAATAAATAACAGAAGGATTCCAAAAACTCTAATGTCAGCCCGGTGGAGACCACATAACTTGCTGCAGCCGTTCTCACCAATGTTCTGAGATGAGAATCCCTGGCCCCCGAGATCCAGAGGAAGGCGAAGAAAACCCCCGGAAAGTCATCAGGGGAAAAAAAATTCCTTCCTGACCCCAGATGTGGCGATCGGATATCACCCCGGATCTAATCTGTCCTGCTGCATATTGCTGGATATCTGCATATAACTGTAATCTCAGTAGAGCGGGTAAAGACAGCTATATATTATACCGCCGATTACTATACGTATTATACAATGTAAACTTCCGACATCTGCAGCAATTTTAGGCTACTTTCACATCTGCGCTAGGAGGTCCCGTTTAGCTGCTCCGTTCGGAAAGCAGGAAAGGGGAATCCCATAGCTGAACAGATTTGTCTTATGATGGAACCCAACAGTACCGAACGGACCCCACTGATTGTAATGGGATCCATCTGGTTACCGCTCAGCTGGCCGGCATTTTACCAAAAGGAAAAGCGCTGCATGCAGCGCTATTTATTCCAGTTTTTTTTTTTGCTGGATCTGTGATGGAACCTCCGAACAGATGTGAACCCGAGTCCATGATGTCATGTGCCTTACGAAGTCGTCGGGTGGCCATTGTTGTTTTATTTTTCTAACACCCGAAACAAAGACTCAAGCATGTTAAAACCCAGCGTTAGAATTTTTACATCTGCACCAATTATGACATTAAGTAATTGATGTCAAGTACCTTACGATGTCATCATGAGCGCCATTGTTTTATGTTCCTAACTCCTGAAACAGAATCAAGTGTGTTTAAACCCAGCGTTAGAACTTTGGACATCTGCACCAATTCTGACATCAAGTCATTACTGTCAAGCGTCTTACTAAGTCACCATAAGTATCATTGCTGTTTTATGTTCCTAACTCCTAAAAAAGAATCAAGCATGTTAAAACCCAGCATTAGAATTTGGACATCTGCACCAATTTCGACATCATATAAGCGATAGCAAGTGCTTTACGTAGTCGTCATGCGGCCATTGTTGTTTTATGCTCCTAACTCCTGAAACAGAATCAATTGTGTTAAAACCCAGCATTAGAACTTTGGACCTTTCACCAATTCTGACATCAAGTAATTAGTGTCAAGTGCCTTACAAAGTTGTCTCGCGGCTATTGTTGTTTTAGGTTCCTAACTGTTAAAACGAAGAATCAAGCGTGTTAGAACCCAGTGTTAGAATTTGGACATCTGCACCAATTTCGATATTCTATAAATGATGGCAAGTGCCCTACGAAGTCCCTATAAGCACCATTGTTGATTTATGTTCCTAACTCCTGAAACAGAATCAGTTGTGTTAAAACCCAACGTTAGAACTTTGGACATCTGCACCACTTCTGTCATCAAGTAATTAATGTCAAGTGCCTTACAAAGTCAATTACACCATCGTATAAATGATGGCAAGTCATGCTGCCATTGTTGTTTTATGCTCCTAACTCCTGAAACAGTATCAATCCTGCTAAAACCCAGCATTAGTACTTTGGACATTTGCACCAATTTGGACATTGTATAAATGATGGCAAGTGCCTTACAAAGTCACCATAAGCACCATTGTTGATTTATGTTCCTAACTCCTGAAACGGAATCAATCCTGTTAAAACCCAGCATTAGAACTTTGGATATCTACACCAATTCCACCATCATGTAAATCACGGCAAGTACCTTATGTAGTCGTCATGCGGCCATTGTTGATTAATGTTTCTAACTCCTGAAACAGAATCAATCCTGTTAAAACCCAGCATTAGAACTTTGGACATTTGCACTAACACTAACATTGTGTAAATGATGGCAAGTGCCTTACGAAGTCACCATAAGCACCATTGTTGACCTATGTTCCTAACTGCTGAAACAGAATCAAGCGTGTTAAAACCCAACGTTAGAACTTTGAACATCTGCACCCATTCCGCCACTGTGTAAATGATGTCAAGTGCCATACGAAGTCGTCATACGTCCATTGTTGTTTTGTGTTCCTAACTGCTGAAACAAACAATAAAGCGTGTTAATACCCAGCGTAAGAACTTTGGAATTTTGCACCAATTCTGCCATTGTATAAATGATGGCAAGTGCCTTAGATAGTCGTCATGCGGCCATTGTTGATTTATGTTCCTAACTCCTGAAACAGAATTGAGCGTTCTAAAACCCAGCATTAGAACTTTGGATATCTGCACAAATTCCGACATCAAGTAATTAATGCCAAGTGCCTTGCAAAGTCACCATAAGCACCATTGTTGATTTATGTTTCTAACTGCTGAAACAAAGAATCAATCCTGATAAAACCCAGCGTCAGAACTTTGAACATCTGCACCAATTCCGCCACCGTATAAACGATGTCAAGTGCTTTACGAAGTTGTCATACGTCCATTGTTGTTTCGTGTTCCTAACTGCTTAAACAAATAATAAAGCGTGTTAAAACCCAACGTTAGAACTTTGGAAATTTGCACCAATTCTGCCATTGTATAAACGATGTCAAGTGCCTTACGCAGTCACCATAGGTACCATTGTTGATTTATGTTCCTGACTCCTGAAACAGAATTAAGCGTGTTAAAACCCAGCATTAGAATTTTGGACACCTGCACCAATTCCAACCTCAAGTAATTGAAGTCAAGTGGCTTACAAAGTTGCCATAAGCACCATTGTTGTTTTATGCTCCTTACAGTTGAAACAAGGAATCAAGCGTGTTAAAACCCAGTGTTAGAACTTTGAACATCTGCACCAATTCCACCACCATATAAACGGTATCAGGTGCTTTACAAAGTCGTCATACGTCCATTGTTGTTTTATGTTCCTAACTGCTGAAACAAACAATAAAGCGTGTTAATACTCAGCGTAAGAACTTTGGAATTTTGCACCAATTCCGCCATTGTATAAATGATGGCAAGTGCCTTACGTAGTCATCATGTGGCCATTGTTGTTTTATGCTCCTAACTCCTGAAACAGAATCAATCCTGTTAAAATCCAGCATTACAACTTTGGACATTTGCACCAATTCCAACATTGTATAAATTATGTCAAGTGCCTTACGAAGTCACCATAAGCACCATTGTTGATTTTTGTTCCTAACTGCTAAAAACAAAGAATTGAGCGTGTTAAAACCCAGCGTTACAATTTGGACACCTGTACCAATTCTGACATTGTATAAACGATGACAAGAGCCATATAAAGTCACCATAAGCGCCATTGTTGACTTATGTTCCTAACTCCTGAAACAGAATCAAGCGTGTTAAAACCCAGCATTAGAACTTTGGATATCTACACAAATTCCACCATCATGTAAATCACGGCAAGTGCCTTATGTAGTCGTCATGGGGCCATTGTTGTTTTATGTTCCTAACTCCTGAAACAGAATCAATCCTGTTAAAACCCAGCATTACAACTTTGGACATTTGCACTAATGCTAACATTGTATAAACAATGGCCAGTGCCTTATAAAGTCACCATAAGCACTATTGTTGATTTATGTTCCTAACAGCTGAAACAGAATCAAGCGTGTTATAACCCAGCATTAGAACTTTGAACATCTGCACCAATTCCGCCACCGTATAAACGATGTAAAGTGCCTTACGAAGTCGTCATACGTCCATTGTTGTTTTGTGTTCCTAACTGCCGAAACAAACAATAAAGCGTGTTAATACCCAGCGTTAGAATTTTGGAATTTTGCACCAATTCTGCCATTGTATAAATGATGGCAAGTGCTTACATAGTCATCATGCGGCCATTGTTGATTTATGCTCCTAACTCCTGAAACAGAATTGAGCGTGTTAAAACCCAGCATTAGAACTTTGGACATTTGCACCAATTCCGACATCAAGTAATTAATGCCAAGTGCCTTACAAAGTCACCATAATCACTATTGTTGATTTATGTTTCTAACTGCTGAAACAAAGAATCAAGTGTGTTAAAGTCCAGTGTTAGAACTTTGGATATCTACACCAATTCCACCATCGTATAAATCACGGCAAGTGCCTTACATAGTCGTCATGCGGCCATTGTTGTCTTATGCTCCTAAATCCTGTTAAAACCCAGCATTAGAACTTTGGACATTTGCACCAATTCTGACATTGTATAAATGATGGCAAGTGCCTTACAAAGTCACCATAAGCACTATTGCTACTTTATGTTCCTAACTCCTGAAACAAAGAATCAAATGTGTTAAAACCCAACATTAGAACTTTGGACACCTGCACTTATTCCAACATCAAGTAATTGAAGTTAAGTGCCTTACGGAGTTCCCATAAGCACCATTTTTGTTTTATGGTCCTAACAGCTGAAACAAAGAATCAAGCGTGTTAGAACTTTGAACATCTGCACCAATTCCGCCACTGTATAAACGGTATCAAGTGCTTTACGAAGTCGTCATACGTCCATTGTTGTTTTATGTTCCTAACTGCTGAAACAAACAATAAAGCGTTTTAAAACCCAGCGTTAGAACTTTGGAATTTTGCACCAATTCCGCCATTGTATAAATGATGGCAAATGCCTTACATAGTCGTCATGTGGCCATTGTTGATTTATGTTCCTACCTCCTGAAACAGAATCAATCCTGTTAAAACCCAGCGTTAGAACTTTGGACACCTGCACCAATTCCGACATTGTATAAACGATGATAAGAACCTTATAAGGTCACCATAAGCTCCATTGTTGTTTTATGTTCCTAACTCCTGAAACAGAATCAAGTGTGTTAAAACTGAGCGTTAGAACTTTGGACACCTGCGCCAATTCCGACATTGTATAAACGATGATAAGAACCTTATAAGGTCACCATAAGCTCCATTGTTGTTTTATGCTCCTAACTCCTGAAACAGAATCAAGCGTGCTAAAACTGAGCGTTAGAACTTTGAACATCTGCACCAATTCCACCACCGTATAAACGGTATCAAGTGCTTTATGAAGTCGTCATACGTCCATTGCTGTTTTATGTTCCTAACTGCTGAAACAAACAATAAAGCGTGTTAATACCCAGCGTCAGAATTTTGCACCAATTCTGCCATTATATAAATGACGGCAAGTGCCTTATGTAGTCGTCATGTGGCCATTGTTGTTTTATGGTCCTAACTCCTGAAACAGAATCAATTCTGTTAAACCCCAGCATTACAACTTTGGACATCTGCACCAATTCCGACATTGTATTAACGATTACAAGAACCTTATAAGTTCATTATAAGCACCATTGTTGATTTATGCTCCTAACTCCTGAAACAGAATTAAGCGTGTTAAAACCCAGCATTACAACTTTGGAAATCTGCACCAATACCAACATTGTATAAATGACGGCAAGTGCCCTACGAAGTCACCCTAAGCGCCATTGTTGATTTATGTTCCTAACTGCTGAAACAAAGAATCCAGCGTGGTAAAACCCATCGTTAGAACTTTGGATATCGGCACAATCCCGCCACCGTATAAACAATGTGAAGTGCTTTACGAAGTTGTCATGCGGCTATTGTTGTTTCCTGTTCCTAACTGCTGAAACAAACAATGAAGCGCGTTAAAACCCAGCATTAGAACTTTGGAAATTTGCACCAATTTTGCCATCATATAAACGATGTCAAGTCCCTTACGCAGTCATCTTAGGCACCATTGTTGATTTATGTTCCTAACTCCTGAAACAGAACCCAGCGTGTTAAAACCCAGCGTTAGAACTTTGGACATCTGCACCAATACCAGCAATTTTCCTCTATTTTCACTCGTTTGAACTATTTTCTGAACAAGAATCGTTCAGCCTTAAGATGGCATTACTTAGTCCCCCATTCTTCTGAGATCAGGCATGTAATACTACGTGTGTCCTATAGAGACCCAAATTTTCCCCAGTGATAACACCTGATGACCACGACTATCATCTGATCTCTAAAACGTCCCCTTGTAGAGAAGTGGTTCTGCAGATGGGACAACCGCTGTAAGGCTGGGATCACACATGGCATATACTGTGCTTTTTGGAGCAGCGATCACACATCGCCCAGATGTGGACATTTTACATGATGTGTGGCAAGGCCTCAGCACTGAGCGAGGGGCTACATACCTGGACTCGTCCTCCGTTAAGAGGCTTCTGCTCTATTGACACAAAATGGTTCAAGTTTAGAACTTTGAACATTCTGCACCATTTGTGATGTCTGTGAGGTCAATAACCTTGTGATGTTTGTGAGGTCATGTGCCTTGTGATGTCATCATAATTGTCACTGTTCTTTTGTGTATCAAGTTTAAGACATTAAGAAATAGCCAGTCTTCAACCCTAGAGATGCCATTTAAGGAGTTTTATGCAAACTTTAGCATGCTTGAAAACATATGTTATGCTGACAGTGCTATTGCTATATGATCTTTCTGTACTACTGACACTCACCCAACCCCTAATTTCTGACTACTGTTGGCTAGTACACTGAGATGTATCACCACTAGAGATGAGCGAGTATACTCGCTAAGGCTAACTACTCGAGCGAGTAGTGCCTTAGCCCAGTATGCTCCCGCTCGTCTCTAAAGATTCGGGGGCCGGGGGGGGGGTGGGGGCGGGGAGCGTCGGGGGAGAGCGGAGAGAAACGGAGGGGAGATCTCTCTCTCCCTCTCTTCCCCCGCTCCCCACTGCTCACCGCCGCAACTCACCTGTCACCCGCGCCGGCAGCCGAATCTTTACAGACAAGCGGGGAGATACTCGGCTAAGGCACTACTCGCTCGAGTAGTTAGCCTTAGCGAGTATACTCGCTCATCTCTAATCACCACCTTACCTGAAGCACGATTCATGTTGCCCACCCTCCCACTTACACACACGCACACAGTACACAATTCAATGATCCAACAGGAAATAGCATAAATGCCGATTCAATGGAAGTCTGACACTGGGAATCCAAAATTGTCTGTTGATTCGTTCGCCACACATAACCATGGCAATCCTCTTTGAAGTGAATAAGGAGTGATAGAAACAGTTACTCGGCTGTTTGTCCCCCTACATTCATTAAGGTGAAAAGTGTCAGAGGACTCCTGTTTCAAGGATTGGTGAATGTCCCAGCAACCAGACATTAAACCCTTAAGAATGCAGCCTGGATTTATTTTCTAATGGTACCCTTTTCGGGGGAAAATATAATGTATTTTATAACTTTTGTCCACAGGCGGATTCGATTTTCGGAATCCACACATGCGATCTGCAAATCAAGCCACCCATAGGGAAGCATTGGGCGTCCGCACTTCATTTAACACCTGCGGATTTGTTTTTAATTGAATTGCGGATGCCACGCGCGGATAATAAATCGCAGCATGCTCCATTTTACCGCGGATCACGTGCGGATGTGCTCCATTCATCTCTATGGGAGCTTACCATCCGCAGTGCAGTCACTAATTTACAGATTCACTGCAGATTTGAAGGTTAAAATCAATTAAGGAAGTGGGGAAAAGGTTTAAAGGTAGGGTTACCATTTTTTTCCCGCGCGGATGATCCGCAGTGCATCCGTGCGAAAGAAAATGCCATCCGCAATCTCCCGCAAACAATAAAAAAAGCAATTTAATGATAACTCGCAGTGCATCTACTGCGGAAATCGACATGATCCGCCTGTGCCGTGGACATGAGGCCGAACTTTATTCTGCAGTAGTTACAATTAGGAAGATCCCAAATTTAATATTTTTGTCTTTAGTAGAGATGAGCGAGTATACTCGCTAAAGGCAATTGCTCGAGCGAGCATTGCCCTTAGCGAGTACCTGCCCGCTCGAGACTGAAGGTTCGGGTGCCGGCGGCAGGCAGGGAGCTGCGGGGGAGAGCGGGGAGGAACGGAGGGGAGATCTCTCTCTCCCTCTCTCCCCCCGCTCCCTCTTGCTGACCGCCGCTACTCACCGCTCCCCCGCGCCGGCACCCGAACCTTCAGTCTCGAGCGAGGAGATACTTGCTAAAGGCAATGCTCGCTTGAGCATTTTGCATCTTTAGCTTTTTGCACAACAAAAACACTTTATTTTTCACAAGAAGTTATTATTGGTGTTGTTGAATTCATGGACCCACAACATTTTTGCTTTTCCACCCACGGAACTATGTGAGGGCTTGTTTTTGTTGGGTGAGTTGTTATTTTTTATTGATACCATTTTGGGGTGCTTAAAATGTTTTGATAATTTTTTGTTGAGTTCTTTGTGAGGTGGAATGGACAAATAAACCTGCGTTTTGTTGTTTTCTTTTTTGCAATATTCACCATGCTGAATACTTAAAGGGGTTGTCCCGCGGCAGCAAGTGGGTCTATACACTTCTGTATGGCCATAATAATGCACTTTGTAATGTACATTGTGCATTAATTATGAGCCATACAGAAGTTATAAAAAGTTTTTTACTTACCTGCTCCGTTGCTGGCGTCCTCGTTCCCATGGAGCCGACTAATTTTCGCCCTCCAAAGGCCAAATTAGCCGTGCTTGCGCAGTCCGGGTCTTCTGCAGTCTTCTATGGAGCCGCTCGTGCAGAATGCTGGCTCCGTGTAGCTCCGCCCCGTCACGTGCCGATTCCAGCCAATCAGGAGGCTGGAATCGGCAATGGACCGCACAGAAGCCCTGCGGTCCACGGAGACAGAGGATCCCGGCAGCCATCTTCATGGTATTGAAGTCACCGGAGCGCGGGGATTAAGGTAAGCGCTCCGGTAAGCTTTCTTTACGTCCCTGCATCGGGGTTGTCTCGCGCCGAACGGGGGGGGGGTTGAAAAAAAAAAAAAAACCGTTTCGGCGCGGGACAACCCCTTTAATACTTTTCCCTCCCATTATAAAAGGTTTCTTATTTCCATTTCACTTTTTAATGCTGTGTCATGGGGGGGACACTGAAGGGGACACAAAAAGGAGTAGAACATGCAACCGTCCCTCGTATACAGTAATACACTGCAATACTGCTGAATTAGCTCATAACTGTTGTCTCATAGGACGTGACAGGTTTCCTTTCCTATATAGTTATCACCTTGCGTAGAGTTAGAGGAGTTGTCCAAGATCTTAATATTACCTCTTCCACACGCAGTAACATTAAAAACAGTGATTTTCTAACCCCTCTCTGCTCCCACTGTGTCTCACGCCGGTGCAGGGTCAATCGCTGAGCTCTTTTATTGGCTACAACCTCTGCGACTTCCCGTAAACCATGCGGGATAGCAGCTGGAAGCACAGATGGCGCCCTATTCAGTCTGAAGTCACTCTGGCGGAGAAGTGACCCAGTAGTGGCAGGCAGAGGGGTCATAAGACCCCTATTCTAAAGATCAGCCGGGGTCTCAGCGGGGAGATCACCACCGATCAGCAAGTTATCTGCTATCCTGTAGATAGAGGATAACTTGTGATCCTGGTACAACCATCGTAAGTTCATGTCGACAAAAAACTCTTTTTTGTTTAAAACAATTAGTCCTGGAGGAAAAGTTTATAGTATTGAAATACTACTTCTCCGGACCGATCCCATAAAGGAGCTCTTGTAGTACAAAGTACTAAAAATGTGCTGCCTATAGAAAAAAAACCATTTAATTAGACAGCTTTTTCTCCCCTAAGGATGCCATGTTTGTGGTGAATCATGTTGGGGGAGGGGGGGGGGGGCTGTGATGATCTGTGGAACCTGTTGGCCAGTGGAACTCCCAGCATCCTTGGGCACCACATGTATGCCTGTTAGTTCATTTTGTTCTATTTACAATAAAGATTTATTGTTTTCTTCTAGGGAAGGCATAATTTATGGACATTTGTTGCCTTATAGGTAGAGATGAGCGAACGTGCTCGGCCACGCCCATTTTTCACCCGAATACCGCGATTTCCGAGTACTTCCGTACTCGGGCGAAAAAATTCGGGGGGCGCCGTGGCGGCACGGGGGGTAGCAGTGGGGAGTGGGGGGGAGAGGGAGAGAGAGAGGGCTCCCCCCTGTTCCCCGCTGCTACCCCCCGCACCGCCACGCCTCTCCCCGCCCCCCGGCGCCCCCCGAATCTTTTCACCCGAGTACTGAAGTACTCGAAAATGGCGGTACTCGGGCGCGTAACTACTCGAAACGAGTACGTTCGCTCATCTCTACTTATAGGCATGTTCGGTATAACGTTCTGCAATCTTCGGCTCTGTCACTATAGTGAATGGAGCTACGGCGCACCTGCTCAACCTCCGCTCCACCGACCAAACCCCGTTCTCAGAATTAATGAGTGTCCCGGTGGTCAGACCCCCTACTAATGATAAAATTATCCCTTATCTTGTGGATTGGGGGTGACTTCATAATTTCGCACAACCCAATAAGTGCTTATTTTATGATCTTTTCACATGTACCTATGACGTATTTTATCAGGAGATGATTTTGATTGAATTTCCTCATTACAGTATTCCATTAGACACTAAACATGTTACCGTCACTGATTATTCCTGAAGGCTCGGTCATCCGGGATTTATTCCAAGTACCAGATTGGAGTCCGGAAGCATTTTTTCCCCCTAAAATGAGGAAAATTGGCTTCTACCTCATTGGGTTTTTTTTGCCTTCCTCTGGATCAACACTGGAAGATAATAGGCTGAACTGGATGGAAATGTCTTTTTCAGCCTTACACATTATGTTACTGTGGTAATGCAGGATGGGATTTGAACTTTCGACATTAAGTTGGTGAAATAGGGGATAAAGTGACAAATCTAATTATTTATTACAGAATGAAAGATTTTACCAATACATTTTTATTCCCATTATTGTTCAGTATCCATTTTGACTTCCGTCTGCTGTAAATGTGATCAGACCGCACAGAAGAGTGGAAATCTCATTATAGTGCAGACTGCCGCTAAAAGCACATTATAATGTATAGCGCATTCAGAGCTGCACCCGTGTCTAAGTCAAGGGCACAGATTGCTCTGTAATCTGTAATTATTTGTCTAGAGAACTCTATGGTTGTTATCTCGCTGTCTGACTGGATAATAGTACTGTGAATTACATGCAGTAGGTGCGAACCATATATAATGCATCTGTAATTTTCATGAAACTGCCCAGACTGTCAGTCATGAGAGATAATACCAAAATGATCTCAAGAAGTCAAAGTTCTATCCATTTTTGCCAAATTTTGACAAAGTTATGAAAGTGAAAAATTCACTGTGATATTAGAGGGGTTGTCCGATGAAAACACATGTCCATATGCAAAATGTACTCATAAGGATAAGTGCAGTAGGTGTAATAGGAGAAACTTACTAATGTGGGAGGTCTCCGTCCTCGAGACCTCCCAAACCGATTTCAAGCACGAAGAAATTGACCTCGTCCAGGTGCTTGACGGGGTTAACTTCTTCTTGCTTGAAATCCGTTTGGGTCGTCTCGAGGACAGAGACCTCCCACATTAGTAAGTAACATGTCAATCCTTTTTTTTTCTTCTTTGCATGTGGACTACTGCACAGATTTTCATTAGGATGAATTGGCCAGTTTCTTTATTTGGATTTGCTGCTGAACAAACATCAGATCTGCTGTCCTAATCGACCATGTGAACAGGGCTTAAATATATTCGCCCTTGAGTATGAGACTTGGAGTACTAGAATGACATGCATTAGTGGTGTTTTTATATTGCCTTTGTTACCATGCAGCGGTTGCTGGTCCTCCCGGGGTGGCAGTGTGTGGGGTCCCGCGGTCGGGGCATGTCCCCCGGCTTGTTGTCCGGCTGCCGGGGCGCGGGTGCCTGGCTGGCATGGGCGGTGTGGTGCTGGTGGCGTGCGGCACCGTGCGCACGCACACCTGTGAGTGCAGCTGCCGTGCACAAGCTCCCTTTTATTATGTTCTGTTGGGATTTGGCTGTCTCCCTCTCTCCGCCCCTGGGCGGAGGATTTTGTTTAAAGGTCGGGCAGAGACTTGCAATCACTACCAGTTATTGGTTTCCCTCAGTGTGCTAGCTAGTCTGCCTCTGTTAGTCTGCTGCCTCTGTCATCCTGTCTGCTATACTTTGCTATTATCCGCCAGGTTTTTCCATCTGCCTCAGTTCTGCTTAGTATTGTTTATGTTGGTTATTTACATCTGCCTTTTCTGTCGGTATTCTACCCTTTTCATCCAGGTACACCAGCGTCCCTTTTTCGGTCCCTAGTGAGAGTAGGGACCACCACCCAGTTGCCCGCCTGGGGTTAGCCAGGAGTAGAGGCAAGCAGGCAGGGACAGGGGTTGTGGGTGAGATCTAGGGCACCCGGGCTGGCGTATCAAGGGTAATATACCGTAACAGCCTTTTTTTGGCAAATGGCATAATGTAAAATAAAAATAAAAATTCAGTTGTCTTGGTAGAATTCACTTCCCCGTCACTCCAAATCTCACTAACCACTGCATCAAATGTTGTATTAGCCCACCTTCCCACTGTACAAATGCGTCTTTTCTTGCAGGATACTATAGCATATCTAGCAGTGGGAGATAACGGTTATAAAGTGCATGAGGTGGATCATGATGTTTTGGCTTGTTTCACATTGTGCTTTGTGAAACCAGCACTATTTCTGTCCTCCATACAGAAAACTGCATGAGGAAAGAAACGAAGACAAAACTTGGACAGCATCATAGTGGTGAATACACTAATCCTACCAAAAGTAATTGGACACCTGACCAAGAATCAAAAGTATTTATTTCCATATGTTAATACTTAGTGGGGCTTCTTTGGCCCTAATGACATTGAAGACTCTCCATGGTCTACTTTCTACTATCGTCCGATACACTTCAGCTGGTATTTCCCTCCATTCATCCTGCAAATGGCTAGTGAGTTCTCTCAAGGAAAATGAACACATTTCCTGACCTGACATTCCAGTTTATCCAAATGAGTTCAGTAGGGTTTAGGTCAGGACTCTATGCAGGCCAGTCCAATCGTGGAGCATCCATATCCTCATACCAGCATAAAATAGTGTTGGATTTGTGACAAGGTATGTTGTTGGAAGTATTGCTGACCATCCCTGGAGTATTGCCACATTGTTGGCAGCACATTGTCTAGAATGTCAAATTATACCTCCATGTTCATGGTACTTGTCACTACAACCAGTGGACAGAGACCATGCCTCGTAAAACATCTCCAGACCAAAACGGAAACTTCACCGTACTTAACTGTTGGCACAACAAACTGACACAAAACACGTTCCTCGGGCATCCAAAACACCCAGGTACGTCCCTGTGATTTAAAGATGGAGTAGCATGATTTGTCATTCCATAGAGCGTTCTTCCATTGCTCAACTGTCCAATGATGTGGCTCCTCGCACCATTGCACAAAAGGCTGATGCATTGCACTTCATGATATACAGCTTGTGTAGCCGCATAACCTGTATATCCAGTAGCATGAAGTCTTGTGACAAACTATGGCTTGTACCTCCAGGGGTCTGCATGGTTTAGTATACATGACATACTAGCAAGACACTATCCATTCTACTGATAGGGCTGTCCAAATACTTTTGGTACGATAGTGTATGGTGAGACATTGACCTTACTGGATTTCATTTCACTATACCCAACTGACAAATAGCAATGCCATATGAGGTGTAGGCAGTTAAAGGGTGAAGTTGTGGATGGAGTATATCTCCCTCCAAGGCTCTTAGTCTGGTCAGGGTGGAGATCCAGTCCATAACTTCACCCAGGTTCTCAACTCATCTGCAGGCACTGACCCCGTTACTGGGGTATAAAAGGCTGCAGGGCTTTGGAGTCAGTGTCTGACAGCCTGAGGAGGAAACCCTCTGAGCACCCTGCATGGTGCAGCATTTTACCTGTTATATTGCATGGACTTTTGTGCTACTGTTTTGTTGCCTGTCAAGCTGAGGAAGGAGCAACACCTCACTGCAAGGACCTGAGCACCCTGCGTGGTGCACCTGTTGTTTTGAGAGGACTTCTCTATTTTGCTTTGCTTGGACTTTACCTTAAAGTAAAACTAAAGCAAGTTTTATTCACTCTTGGTCCAGTGTGTCTTTGCCCCCCCACCCCCTTGAAGGACTTTCTTACATAGGCTACAGAATTATTTTATTGCCACATCCCCTCCTTCCATAAGACAGGATAATGGTTTTATAGCTGTCGTTATGCTACCATAACTAACCTCTTTTCTCATTAGATCACTGATGAATCACAACTCTACTTGTAAAGAACTGAAGGTCTTTTGTATTGGATTATGTTATACATTCAGATCTGTCGTTCTTTTCCAGACCAGAAGGAAGCTCGCACAGATGTATCTTGCACAGTCCAATGAGATTCTGCTACAAAGCATTAACGTTGCAATAAACAACAGCTTGATGAATGTATTGTCATCTGCAAGCCTTGAGATCTGCACATGCCTTGGACAATTTGACCCTTTCACAGCAGGAGTGTTCCTGGCACTCCATCAGGTTTGACCGTTTTTAATAGTATTAATTGACTTTTTGGACTACTTTTACAGTCATTTAGTTCAGCTTTCACTTTATAGTAAAGATATGATTCACACTGTTTAGGACACTCCGCAAACATGCAGTAGCCTTGTTATATTGAGCACTATTGTAATAAAGCAGAAGATTTGTACTTTCACAATCCAAACTCCTACTTCGTGTTTCTAACATATTGATAATTCATCTTCCAAATAGATCATCATTACAAGATCACTGGGGTCAGCCCTCTGTTCAGGGCTCCCACCGATCAGTTGATTGAAGAGGCCACGGTGCTCAGGTGAGCACTGTAGCATCTTCTCAGGCCATGTTCTTCGGTCACATAGCCTCAGAGCAGTTCTATCTAGAGATTAGCGAGTATACTCGCTAAGGCACTACTCGCTCGAGTAATGTGCCTTAGCCGAGCATCTCCCCGCTCGTCCCTAAAGATTCGGGGGCCAACAGGGGGCGGGGGAGAGTGGGGAGGAACGGAGGGGAGATCTCTCTCTCCCCCCCGCTCTCCCTTGCTCCCCGCCGCAACTCACCTGTCAGCTGCGGCGGCCCCCGAATCTTTAGGGACGAGCAGGGAGATACTCGGCTAAGGCACATTACTCGAGCGAGTAGTGCCTTAGCGAGTATACTCGCTCATCTCTAGTTCTGTCCCATTAAATTGAATGGAACTGAGCTGCAATATCAGGCACAGCCACTATGAAATATTTAGAGCTGCGCCTGATGTGCACTGAAGTGACAGTGATGCACACCCAAGCAGCACTTTCACTGCAAACAGCTAGTTGGTGTGGATCCTGAGCGGTGCTCCCCACTAATCAGATATAGATGACCTATCCTGGTCAGATGATAACGGGGTCTTTTATTATAAGCAGTACCTATATGAAGAGTAGTTTCTTAATACAAAGCTTTCACTGTAGTGCTTGTATACAGTCGTGGGCAAAGTTTTGCTGCTTCAGTGCTTTTAGATCTTTTAGTCGATGTTTTTATGGTATACTGAAGTACAATTCTAAGCATTTCATAAGTTGTTTTTTATTATTTTATTGACAAATACATGACATTTTGGCAAAGACTCAATATTTACAGTGTTGACCCTTCTTGTTCAAGACTTCTGCAGTTCGCCCTCATATGCTTGATATCAGCTTCTGGGCTAAATCTGACTGATGGCAACCAAATATGACCTAATCATTACTTGAAATTTATCACAATTTCTATGTTTTTGGTTGTCCAACCACTTTTTGAGGATTGACCACAGGTTCTTAATAAGATTCAGATCTGGTGAGTTTCCTGACCATGGACCCAACAGTTCAATGTTTTGTTCACCGAACCCCTTAGATATCACTCTTGCCTTGTATTGTGGTGCTCCTTCATGATGGATAAAGCATTGTTCATCACCACATTGCACCTGGATGATTGAGAGAAGTTACTCTTGGAGGATGTTTCGATACCATTCTTTATTTATGGCAGTGTTCTTAGGTAAAATTTGAAGTGAGCCTGCTCCCTTGGATGAAAATCAGATCTGCACATGAATGGTCTCAGGGTGCTTTACTGTTGCTTTACATGACACAGGACTCAAGGTAGCTCTGAATTTTTCTTCTCTGCGCAAACATTCTTCCAGATGTCCCAAACAGTCTGAAGGGGTCTTCATCAGAGAAAATAACTTTTACAACAGTCCTCTTCTAGTGGCCCAGAAGGTCCTACAGAACAGTCGCACTAACAATTGTGCCTGTCACACCGGTCTATGCGCTTCCCTTAGGCAGAGGCACCCGTGCCAACCATCTTTAAATCCCTGTGGTCTCCCCCACTTTGGCTCGCTCAGCTCGGCCGTTGCACTCTGCAGTGCGATCTCTGTACTTCCTACAGAAAGTTAGTCTGTCGTTGATGGTTTTCTTGAAGAGAAGTGGCTTCTTTGCTGCCCTTTTTGACACCAGGCCAACCTCCAAAAGCCGTCGTATCACTGTGTGTGCAGATGCATTGACACCTACCTGCTGCCATTCCTGAGCGAGCTCTGCACTGGTGTTAAACCGAGCCCATAGCTGAATCCTCTTTAGGAGATGGTCCTGGCACTTGCTGGACTATTAGCAGGTCATTTTATGGCATGGCTAAAATTCAGTAGTGATGGGGTTGGTGATTAAGTTAATTTTCATGACAAGGAATGATCATTCTTCAGAACAACCTAAACTTAATGCAAATTGCCACTATAAAAACTGAAGCAGCAAACTTTATGAAAACCAAAATTTGTGTCAATCTCAAAGTTTTAGGCACGACTGTAGAAGATGCTGTCAATCATTGTATTTGGGTGGGGGAAAACTACTCGACAGACTCGTTAGCACCGAGGTACAAGACTTTTAGCTAGGATGTTAATAAGTATCTAATTATTTATAGAATGCTGTTTGTAATAAGACACACAGAGCATGGATCAGGCAATGGGTTTTCTCAGCTCCACTTTAGCAGTGGAGTTTGTTTCATGCCGCTCTTACAACAGGCAGCATAAAATACTGATAGGCTCCTTCATTACAAAGAACTGCTTCGTTTCAGAGAAAACTGTTTTTAAAATGAGCTGGGCACTGGGAGAAGAGTCTACGGAGCAGCACTCCTCCTATTTCTTCTCCCCCAGTTCAGCTTGATTGACAGGCCTACAGGGAGAGAACTGCCAATCAAGCTGTGCCCGGTAGGGAGAATCCTGAAGGGATCCGCCCAGTAGACACTTTTCCCTGTGCTCTGTTCCTTTTAAAATGATGTCCTGTAATAATATACGTTTGGCTAATTTTACTATAGTAAATGTCGGCTGTGGGAGATCATGTCCTGCTGAGCCACAACTACTTTTAGGAAACAAGAAAAGTATGAATTAAAAAAATGAAAAAAGTCTCAAATTTTCTGCACAGAAAAGTGTACACCAAAACTTGCAAATTTTATATGCTTGAAAACTGGTGCAATTCTTTGGTTCTTCATAGTGAAGGAGTCTCACTATTCCATACTGCCTGGGGTTAGGGTAGTGCGAACCAGCTGACAGTTTTGGGCTCAGACTGGCCTGTAGGAGAACAGGTGAAACCGACTGTAGGCCCCAAGACTCCCACCTCACACTGCGCACAGGATCTGCTTTTATTGGGTAAATTGGAGTCTACCAATTCCTTCCCACTCCATTCTCCATATACGTAAAGGGGTATTCCATGAGATAGGGGATAACTAGCTGATCAGTAGGGGTCTGACTGCTAGGACCCCACTAATCACGAGAAAAGGGACCCGGTCAGTCCATGAATGAGGGAAGCGCAGGTCCATTAATTTCAATGAGAGCGCTGAAGATTAGTTAGTCTTGTGATCAATGGGTGTTCCAGCTGGTGGACCCCCATGATCAGCTAATTATCTCCTAACCCATTGATTGGGATAACTTGTTTGAATTGGAATACCCCTTTAATTGGAAACAAGGCCACACACAAATGCAGAAATGCAGCCACCTTTCTGTTGAAGTATATGAAGAATGCAGTAGCGAGGAGTCAGGTAATATTTGCATATACAGTAAGCCAGAAGAATAAGTTTTACTGGGGGGGCCCTAGGCCCCCCAGTCTGACACCAGACAGCAATTCATCAGTGTATACCTATGAGCAAAACCCCTTCCTTCACAACTGAGAGGAATTTATATAAGAGCAGAGCTGTGGAAATCACATTTTTGGCCTTTTCTGGTAAAACCAGGCACCACATTATACTAGTCGCACGTATACTACTGAACCATTTTTCCCCGGGCCACACTTTGCATGAAACCGATCCTGGTAATCACAATCTATGTACCGGCGTCTTGTACAAGGAGACTTACCTATGTGCTGTCCTTCCTCAGAGCTGTGTGTCCAGCATGATGACGAGAGACTTGGTTCTCACCGCAACACTTAATACCAGCAACTCACAGTTTGCAGCATTAATGCATCTTCTGCAATACCTGCAAGAGAAAGGAGACGACGGCCCTCTGAGGAAGCAAGTGGAACAAAAACTGGCGAACACTTCAAAAGTAAGGATCTCTAATTATATACTCCTCCTTGACGTTACTGTACTATATGGTGCATGAGGTAAGGGAACATGAACAAGGTCAAAGTGCACTATTAGAGGACTAGTGGACCGGCTCTGCAGAAGGCAACCCCATTTGGAGCTATAGTTTTATGGGTTAAGTCACAAAAAAAACTTCTTAGACTTTACAGATGATATTGTCCTGTGTATACAGTGATAATTAAGCGAGGACCTGCACATGTTCTGCATAAATGGAGAATGGCCTCATTACTGAATTATAGATAAGAGCATCTGTTGCTTTGTGGTGCAGGGAACAAGCCAAAGGCACATCAGCCCCGTTGGTCTGGGGTTCTCAGGATAATAATGTTATGGCATATCCTAGTAATACACTATCATATTCTAAGACAGCAATCACCATTTAACCCCTTCCTGTAGCATCTATTCTTTCATTGTCATTGTTTCATTATCATCTGCAACTTTTATTTATTTCACCAGGGATATAGACTTATGAGAACCTGTTTGTTAATGGGTAAGTTGTCATTTTTAAAGGAGTGTTCCCAAGATCACATTGGTTGCTCAATGTGTTCTATACCTAAAATCATTAATATTCCATTCCCACTAATTTGGTTGCTCTTAAGGCCCATTTACACGGAGCGATGATCGCTCAAAAATCGCTAAAAAGAGATCGTTTTAGCAATAATCATTGCGTCTAAACGGGCGGCCATCGTGCACTTTTCGTGCACTGCTAGCTGATCGTTAAATTCAGTCCAACCTAAAAATCGTCTGTCAGCCTTATCAGCAGTTTCCCACAGGTAGTACTGATAGCATTGTTTCCCAGTCAGAGAACAAAGGAACTGAAAGCAGATAAGAGCCCTCGGGCTATTACCTGCATTCAGCTAAAGGCTTTATTGACACACCAAATAGTTATTAAGTAGCTGAGTAGCTACGTAATGGTTTATGCAAAATGATCGCTTAAAGCTGTCACTCAAACTGTCGTTTGAGCGATCATCGTTCTGTGTAAATGGGCCTTTAGACGTATCCTTCAGCATGCTGCTTTCAGCTTCTCTTTATCCCCCCCTTCATCACATGGGGTGAGCATGTGCAGAGCAGGCTGTGTCTCTGTTCTCTCTCCCCTGTATTCAGTAAGCTCAGTTCCTCCGCCTCCGTGGATACAAGTTTAATCCTTTCATATGCACAAGTATAGTTGTATTGGTCTAAAGGTACCTTTACACAGTACACATAAGCGTCGGACAGGCTTACTATCGCTCCTGTGCTTCACAAATAGTCATTCAAGTGAATGGAAGTGGAGCAGGTGGGGGATCGTTCTGGTCCGCTCTCCTCCAATCACAATAAACAGGAGTTCTTCATAGATTGAGCGACTCCTGTTTGCATAGACGGAGAAGCCGCTCAGCATTTGATTTGTTTCAGTGAGCTGAAGCAAAATGACAATAGACTACTGAGAAACTTCTCGCTCGTTGGCCTGTCGAGGTCTGTGTACATGGGACAACAGTCGCCTGTAATTGCTCGTTTAACCCTTAGTAGAGGCAGAGTAATGTTACTGATGAATGCATAGAGCTGGGAGATGCTGGCAGCCAGGGTGTGATACATGTGTTTCTTGGAAGTAGAGCAAAAAGTAAAAGATGTCTTCTAGCACATAAAACCAAGAATCTTTATGAAACTCACGTCAAATCCATAAAAAGATATCACAGCGCTGCGAATAACGAAAAAGAATTCCGCGTTTTGGCTATGATTAGCCTTACTCCCAGTATATTATCATTAGCATTGAAACCCCTTTTGAATAGAACAAGGAGACGACGTATCGGCTAGATGGTAACACCGACAATTATGAGTGATTAACCCTTTGCAATCCAATTTTAGATTCAGGGTTTCCTAGGGGGCTTTCTCTTTCTGCCATTATACAATGGCGCCATCTGCTGGCTAGAGCCAGTACTGCGGTATGTGACATGCTGGAGAGGCCCCTGACAACAGAGTGGCCAATAATATACAGTAAGAATACCCTGCTGGACGTCTTCTGACATCGGATCTGTACAGCCTTCAATCAGAATGTCTTCAGACGTCAGACAGTGATTTGGAAACGGTTAAACTTCTCATAAGCAAACATTAAATCAGAGCAAAAATTAAGACCATGGAGGAAACATGTTTGTAGTGTAACGATCCAGTACGCCTCGTGAGAATGACGCTTTCGAGAGCAGTCCCTCTAATGGGGCGGGAGACTCTTTCAATGCGTATTACTTTTTATTTATTAGTAGTTTAGTAATTCCTGATTGTGGGCATTCCCATCTTTCTGATACGTCATCATCTGCCTCCCTGTAAGGCCCAACGTCCATGGGCGAATCTGATTTGCGGAATCCGCAAATCAAGCCGCCCATTGGAAAACATGAGCGTCCGCAAGTGAAATAAAGCATGTGGATTTGATTTGCGGACCTTTTGGTCTGGAAAACAAATCGCGGCATCCTCAATTTCACTGCGGATCCCGTATACACTGCTTCCATTAAAGTCAATGGAAGCCGTCCGATCCGCGACCCATCCGCAATTGAATTGCGGATGGGCCGCGGATTCTGCAGGCAAGCAGGAGAGTAAAAAAAAAAATCAATAGCTCGTTGACATAGCTTGTGGGACGAGTTGTATTTTTTTTAATGGCACCAATCTAAGGTGCATATAATGTATTGTGTAACATTTATTAATTTTTGAGGGGGGTGGGGGAGGGAGATGGAAAACCGCTCCAGAAATTTTGCCATTGCTTTTGGGTTTTGTTTTAACGGCATTTAGCATTTGGTAAAAATAACCTGATAACTTTCTTATCCGGATCAGAACGATTACCGTGATACCAAGTTTATATAGATTTCCATAGGTTCTAATCGTCGCAGTTTTTTTGGCGTGTGTAATTAGCTGCACAAATTCCCTTGCGTGAAGGAGGCCTATAGTTGTATTTACATCGCCGTTATAATCGCATGAGGTCTGCGTGTTCGCGTGACACGCAGAATTCATGAGTTGTATTAATCTAGTGTTATCAATCGGCTCATTCCCACGCGCGTTTTTCCTCGGATCATGTCCAGTTTTTGTGTGGTTCACGCGTGAGAAAGGACCTATAATGCGCGGTGCCTTCAGCAGCACATAGACAGGGCACCCGTGTGCTGTGTGATGCAAGTTGCGTCTGTGTAAATCTAGCCTAGGGGCGGCTTCTCACGAACATATTTGTGCGCACAATATGCAGGAAATAGAACACGTTATTTCCAATGGGTTCATTCGCATTTTGTTTTTCGCACGAGCAAAAAAAAATCTGCATGCTCTATTTTAGGATGGCTCCACATGGGCGAGAAAATCATGTGATTTTTTTACCTGCTGCGATAGTCAGTAAAAAAGCAGAATATGAAACCAATGATTTACAATGATTTCATTCCCATCTGTGATGTTTTCACTAATGCGATGTTGAGGGGATAAAAAATCGCGACATGCTCTATCTTTCTGCCATGTGTGTTTTTTTTTTTTTTTTTCTATCTTCTATGTATTAGTATGGAGGCTTCTTTTTATGACATCACAACGATACAAACGCGCGTTGCAATGCAATTTTAACATTACAAAGCCCCATTGACTTTTGCAAAAAAAAAATCACGCAACTGTGTCACACGTTTTTATCGTGGATGGCAGCGATGTGAGATTATTTTTCAAAAAAAGCATCACAGTGAATAAAATAGGATTTGGCCGTGATTTTTCACAGCGTTCAGTGATGGGTGGACTCCCCGTGGGGATAAAGGAATCCCCTGTCACAGCTGTCACAGCATTGGCAGAGGATCTCAATCTTCTCCCATTGCTTTCAATAGAGCCGATTCTGCTGCCGCCCCATTGAAAGCAATGGGGTAGAGGGATTCCCTACAGGGAAATGAAAATGCCTCGCATCCAGGGATGCGTGAATCATGGCCTGATATCGCTCTCGCCAGTGTGCAGGAGGCCTAAGTGTGCATTTGCGCACCAAAGACCTCATAAGAATCTATGGGGATGTGCAAATGCGCCCCCAAAGCCAGTGCAGTTACGCGTTATGCTGCACGATTTTGCAGGAAAAAGAACACACCTGGAACTATTTAGGCTACATAGCCTTCTAACTCACAGCGGGAGGGGGGTCCCGCACCATGGGAAATGTCCGTATCAGCGCACAGCAAAATGCGCAAAAGCACGATGTTCAAAGTACAAATACATTGCACTAACGTGTGTTTTTGCGCATACATATGTGGGAAAGCATCACAGTCTGCTAGATTTTATACAGTTTGGGAATACTCATGTGCATAAATGGCAATTATTGGTGTTCCAATGTTACAGTTGGCCCGTCACTGAGCGTCTCTCCTCTCTGTAATGTGTCTCCCGCCGTTCCATTGGGCATATAGGTGAAACATTTTATTTGAAGCTGCCAACCTAGTATAAAGCAGGCATGAAGTCAGATTTCTATTAGCGACTCAGCGGCCCGTTACTGCCTTCTGAATAGACATGGGTAACGATTGGCAGGCGAACCTCTTAGAATGTTGTCTTCTATTAATTGTCATGTAAGTTAGTGGCGTGCATCAGTCCTTTAGAAAACCGTTAGTAATCCATTCCATTGTTGTTACTGCTGTCACACGGAATAATAGACATTTTGCTTATTTTAGATTTTGTGTTTTGGCAGCACTGATTACAGCGCAAATCTAAATTACCAGCTTTAAAAGCAATAATATGCAAAATGACTGTGACTCCAATCCTAAGTAGCTGGCAGCAGCATTGGCAAAGCTTAGAGGGGCACATAGTGCAATAGGAATTAAGTGTCTATAGTGTATGTCCTTCATGACTTTCTGCAAGTTCCTTGCATAGCTTTTGTGGCAACGTAGTTCCCAGAAGGGCCTACAGAGGGCGTGAAAGCAGGGCTTTTATGTGCTAATCAGCAGGTACAGCTGTATGGGTGTGTCTGGAGGAGTTAAAACCTCCAGACACATTGAGTTCCCTACTGAAAGCCAGAGAGAGGCTACAGAGACAGTGTCAGGAACTGAGAGCCTGATGTTCAGCGTGGACCAGACTGGGCCCATCACGGGTCTGACAGAGGATGACGCCCTCTAGATGCCCTTGCTAGATAGGGTGACAAGGACCCTGCGAGTTGTGAACCTTGAAGTCATGTTGTATGCCGATGTAATTCTTTCCAATGTGTGAAATATAGCTGGCAGACTCCAGAGTTTAAAGAAGTCTGGTGTCCTGAGTCTCTAAGAGTGGTGCCAACCATCTTGGATGGAGAAGATGGCGCTCCCAGTGAGCGAGTAAATCCCAGGTTGCCACACCTTCTATAGTAGAGAAAACAGGTGGTTTCTTTCTACAAATCCTGTCTATTTTAGCCCAGGATCAACTGAGAGGACATGACTTCCTCTTACTAACCATTGCTCATTAAAGGTACCTTTTATATGATATGACTGTTGGGTGCTCAGCCCAACAGCCGTCCAGCCAATAGGAGCCATAGTCATTCAGAGAATGGAGTTTAGCGGGCCAAAGTTCGCTTCCGGCTGACCGCCTCCTTTCACAGTAAACAGGAGTCACTCATAGATTGAGTGACTCCTGTTTACACTGAGCGAGGGGCAACTCAACAGTTGTTCCATTTTAGCAAGCTGAAACAGAATGACGAGTGACAACTGAGTTACTTTTCGCTCAGTGCCTTGTTGAAGGCTGCATATATGCAGAAATGAAGAACCAGGCAGCATTCATTAAAATCTTCTTCTTTATTGAAACATGAGGAAGCAAGCAGCCACGTATCGACCCTGTGCTCGGGTCTTTATGAAGCTAAGACCCGAGCACAGGGTCGATACGTGGCTGCTTGCTTCCTCATGTTTCAATAAAGAAGAGGATTTTAATGAATGCTGCCTGGTTCTTCATTTCTGCATTGATGACCAACGGTGGACCCGGGGAGTCGGGATCCTAACTAGGCTATTGCATAGTGCCTTGCACCAGCGGTGTGGCTGAACCCTTGGAGTGCTGCTGTGACTCTTTTTTCTTCTTGAAGGCTGCATATTCACTGGCCGAAATATTTCGTTTGAGCATTTATTTGGGCAACTATTGGCCCATGTAAGGTTACCTTTATCTGTCAGGCAGTGTTACTTCCATAGCAAGTTATCTCACAGCTAAAGATTATCTTCATCCAAAGCCTGAGAGAAGGAGGAGGAGGTAAAACAAATGCCTCCTAGAACACATATAATAGCATTATATTAGAGGGTAATATTTAAAGATTATGGACATCTTTTGACATGAAAAAAAAAGATCTTAACATATGTTAGTTGTTACCTTGAGTTAAAATAAAGGTTGCACTCAGTTTCAGGCTGCAGTCTTCATTACTTCATTCATTTTCAGACTCCCTGATATGCAATTCGCAACGTGCTCCAACTTTTAGGCATTTTTACGTGTTGACATGTCCCTCACAGTAATACATGCTGGATGTAAGATCTATGTGCCCTGGATGCTGCTTCTTTCACTAGTCCTCATGTATCAGCAAGGCCTCATTCCCATACTGTTTTCTCTTTCTGCAGCCCATAGGGGTTCTAATTAGAGATGAGCGAACCTACTCGGCCACGCCCCTTTTTCGCCCGAGTACCGCGATTTTCGAGTACTTCTGTACTCGGGCGAAAAGATTCGGGGGGCGCCGTGGGTGAGTGGGGGGTTGCAGCGGGGAGTGGGGGAGAGAGGGAGAGAGAGAGGGCTCCCCCCTGTTCCCCGCTGCTACCCCCCATGCCGCCACGCCACCCCCGCCCCCCGGCGCCCCTTGAATCTTTTCACCCGAGTACTGAAGTACTCGAAAATTGCGGTACTCGATCGAGTAATTACTCAAAATGAGTAGGTTCGCTCATCTCTAGTTCTAATCTATCTTGTGCTGATAGACAGTGATGCTGAGGAGTATATGATGTTTCCCTCCCTTCACCCTGCACTATACTGTGTTTGCTTTTGTTATCGGACCACACTGGTACCGATCTGATGACCTCGTTGCCAGGTGCCAAATTGGTAGATATTGAAGCTCGTGATGAGGAGATTTGCTAGCAATTAGCTATCAATAGCATGAAATCACTCCATGTTATGTCAAGACACTTCTCCATGAGAACTCAATGAATTCTACTTTATTGTCAACATTACCAACTCTTATACAGAAAGAAGAAGGCGGGTTCAAGAGTTACTTGGTGCAAAGATTATTGTTACATAGGTGACAAAGCTGATTGACCATAAGGCTTATTGACATCTACCAAATAGTATCAAAGCTCTTAAGGCCCGTCTCACACATAGAAATAACTTAAGTCAGGATATTGCTGTTGCATTGTACACTATTTCTGCTATAGCTGTGTGTCTTCTCTGTTAACATAGCTTAGCCTTATTTAATTTGTCTGTTGACTTCTTATCTTAAAATACTAGTTACCGGCACTACAAAGCATAGGTTTTAGTTTTCTATTTAAGGGTCAATAGTCCAATACAAGGTAAGAAACATACACTTATTGCATTCTGAAACTTAACACTTTATAGTCCATGACACTTTACTACCTGCATTAAGTCAAACACAGTTCAGCCTGTGTGTTCTGCCCTTCCTGAAGACATGGATGCTTTCCTCTCTCTCAGACATGAGAGAAGGGTGGAAGAGAGCAAAGACAGCCCACACAGCCATGAGTAGTGGGCTGTCTTATCTATGTTAGAAACAGACGGACAGCCCGCTATGTGAAAGCTTTACACAGACTCTACAGCAGGACAATGTTAGCAAATTTTTAATGAAGAATATTTAAAAAGTTATTTAATTTTTCATTCAGTAAGTAAATAATTAATAAGAGTCTATTGACACCATTGTATTGATTTTTTTATTAGGTTTCACATGTACTTTGATGTAATTTTTATCTATATTCTTTATACTTTTCAGGTATGGGGAAATCTTCAAGTCACCATGCAATATTTCAACATATTTAATGAGCTGCCACCAAATTTCAATCTTGTTATTTTACAGCATTCAGAAGACAGGTACTTTTTCAACCATATATTTTAACAATTTAGTTTTATAACCATATTTATAAATCTTTCTGTTCCTGCACTAAACATTTAGGGTATCTTTGTGCAGCAGAATCCATGTCAGATTATTTTGCGCATCATTTGCCTCTAAAATGGTGGCTTAGGGTGGTTTTACATTTGTGGCAGGGATTATGCTTTCCTGTTCTCCGCAACCAAATGGTCCTGTCTCTGGGCAGAACCTTACAGCGCCGAGCAGACCCTATTGACTACATTAGGGTCAGCCCGCTTTCTGCCCAGCTTCCCGGCTTCTGGTATTTTCAGCCAGTTCTGCGATGGAACCTCCAGCCGGAGGTTCTGACGGAGATGTGAAGCCGGCCTAAGAACTACATGCAGATTTAGCCCTTGTACATGGGCAAAATCCACATGTGGAGTTGCCGACAGATTCACTTCAATAAGTGACATGTCACTTCTCTTCTTTTTTTTCCCACAACGGGGATTGGAAATCCACAGTGGAAAAACCCATGTTGTGAAGACAGCGACACAGTATCCCATTCAAATGAATGGGATGCATATTGTAAGCGGATTCTGGGGCAGATTGGGGGTTTTAGTTAACAACTTTTTTCGCATACGTTGGTTCCAACCAATATCCAACAAGCTGCTGGAGAAACATTGTAGGTTGGCAGGGGTTCGTGTAACCTTAACTTGGCTTGGCTTTTTCAGGCCTTCTGTAGATCCAAAAACTAACATCTATCCTAGATAACGCACTGTAGATATTCTGCAACAAATGTGTATTCTACAGGAACACGGTTTTTTCCCCTAATGTGTCTATTTCTATTCAGTACTGGTAATAGTCTCCTTTCTTCTGCCATTTCATAGATCGTTCTTGTACGGCGCTCTTCTTGAAAGACAAAAACCAGCCTCCACACAAAAGGGAAAGTCAAGTCATCAGCAAAAACCCTGTAAGTTATCGCTTACTACATAAAACATTTCTTGTTAGAAACTACCTTTAATTTATCTTCCCATAACAAGAATCTTCATTCATCAGTGCAAGTAAAAGTTGCCCGATGTTCTGTGGATCGGCAAATGTTTGCAAGCTTGTTGGAGAAAATGGAGCTGTTCAAACAAGATATGATGCAGAGCGTCCTCAAAAGGGAACATCAAGAAAACTTCACAAGGCGGAAAATCAACAAGGACCCAGCAATGGTAGCTTCTATGTCTTCCTTATTAAGATGACTGCCACTGATCTGCATTACTGTCTTGTGAATGTTCTCTATGTGTATTTTACCATCTCGTTTATAGTTTCCCATTTGCATACAGAAGGATTCATGTTTGTGAATCTGTGTTCTACTGATATGGGGGTTTCTGGTTTGTACTATTTATTACTAACCCTCTCAGATGGAGAAAAAGTCTCCTTTCAGAAAATTTATGTAGGATATGGTTACAGTTAGGCCACTTTCACACATGCGTTCAGAAAACGCCGCTCGAAATCGCAACATTTTTACTGCGATTCTATCACAGCGTTTGACAGAGCTTTTTAACGCACCCCATCATTGTGATGGGTGATGAGGTGCATTAAAAAGCACTAAAACGCGCAAAAATGTAGCAGACAGCTCTTGAAAATCGCGGCGTTAGAAACGCTGTCTTCAAGCGCAGCTCTGCAAAGCCCCATTGAAATCAATGGGAGCATTGTACCACGATGAGCTGGGCTCTTGGGACGCCGCACTAATTGCGGTAAAGAGCAGCCGATGCGAGAGCAGCCTTAAGGACTCATGCACACAGTCATGTAGGCTGTATGACTGCGTACTAAGGAGCAGTACTGTTTTCATGTACTGCTATACAAACTCCCATGTACTGGGCTCTGCTGTGTGTATGACTTCTAAAAAGGTTGTTCTATCAGTCAACTTCCATTCATATACCCTACTAGGGTATAACGACATCATGCAGTTGCAATACAATTTATTTAAGCCCCATTGCAAATTAGGTTTATTTATCAAATGTACAAGCTTTCATCAGTTTGCAAGAACACAATCAAACAAGAAGAATATAAATAGCTCAATACAACTGAAGGGAAAGGATTGGAACAGGGGAACGTGCATACATGCTGAACACCATAACAAACTGAACTGCAAACGGGACTGGCGAGCAGATATCCAACAATGACTGAAAAAAGCCAAAACACTTACCAGGAATTCCAACATGCATAAGCAGATGCAATAGCTATAGTACGTACAAGGTAATGGCTCGTAATTTGCCAAGATATTTAAGCTTATGAACCCACGGCAAGGGTCTTCATGTCTCATGAGTCCCTACTCTAACAAGACAATTCAAACTCCAGGGAGTCCTGCCTGTAAGTGGGGCAATTGTCCCAAAAGGGACGGCCACACATTGGAACCCAGGGGCCTGACTCGCAATAGATGGTAAGAGACAGAACACCGTTCACACACACCAACAGACAAATGACATCCACCCTGAACAGGTAACTGTTCACACCACATGTCTGGTCACTTACACAGACACTGAACACGTCACTGTTCACACCAAAAAAGAGACAGAAACCCCACTCAGAGCTCTCATGCATACTGATATTAAGCAATAGCTAGTGCAAGTGTCCTCACACCAAGTGGAAAGCGAGTCAGACACTGAACTGACCAAGAGGGAACAAAGTCAGGCATCACCCACCTGACAACACACATGACATCAGACGTGGCCGCACCTGTCAAAAGGAAAGGGAGAGGGTACCCACATAATTTGCAGAAGGGGAATACAGGTGTGCAGACCGTCCTCAGGGAATGTGGTAGAAACACTTCCAACTAACATTGTGCATAACATCAAGCTCTGAGTGGGAATGAGATAGGATGAAAAAATGACTAACAGCCTCTACAAAGAGGGGCTGGTATTTATATGCAGCAGACCAGTGGTGATTGGCTGGCTGGAGAACTCCACACCATTAGCCAGCCAAATCAACCAAACCTCCAGCAGTGTGCTCCTGGAAACCTTTAGAACCACAGGTCCCTGGAGTACAAACGTGGTTTCTCAAAATTCAACACAAAATGCCACCTTTAATGGATGACAGAGTGTTTTAAGTTTTTTTCTTCCTCATCAGTGTGCAGTAGATTACCCCTACGGACCCACATCATAGGTCTCTCAACTACCCAAGTCAGTAAAGTTTCTCCTTAGGTAGAGCACCTAACAGATGTGCAGAGACTTATAAGGCTATGCATAATCCTCTGGAAAATGTATACAAATGGAAATATGGAACAATACCTCTACAGTGCTAAGTATTAGGGCTCATTCAGACAGGCGATATAATCGCACGAGTTTTGTGTTTTGCAAGATGCACAAAACTCACCAAATAGGACCGATTCTTTTTAATGAGTCTACTTACATTAACGATTTTTCTCTGCCAGCGATTCTGCGAGGTGGAAAAATCGCAGCATGTCCTTTTTCATGCTAGTCTCGTACAACAATAGAGCATGCGGATGCGTGATCTCCCACACATCGCACAGGATACGGATGGAGTGTCCATGTTCTGTGCGATGCGAGTCGCGCCCCAGATTGTAAGGCGTGACTCATGTTTTCCACTGTGAATCCGCCCTTAGAAGGTACCATTTTTGCAAGTCATTTTCAGACCTCTTAACGGGCCTTGTAACAGTGACTGATAATGGAGGCCAGAAACAGTCTGTCTGTACATGGTTATCTTTTCCTTCTGGCTTTGGCTTATATATTCCCAGTCACTGTTATAAAGCCAGTTGAAAGATCTGACAATGACTTGCAGGAATGCTGCCTTCTGATAGATGGCGCTGTAGAGGTATTATTCCATTTGCACTGACACTAGTACTTTCTATATAATCTGGATATAGTTATTTGCACTTTATTGTCTTATTTATTATGTTTTGAATCAATTGGGCTTTATTTATTTATTGCCTACACTAATTACCGTTGCACATGGTTCTGAATTGCCTTGTACTGGTAATTCTAAGCTTAAAGGGGTTGTCCCGCGAAAGCAAGTGGGGTTCAGCACTTCTGTATGGCCATATTAATGCACTTTGTAATGTACATTGTGCATTAATTATGAGCCATACAGAAGTTATTCACTTACCTGTTCCGTTGCTAGCGTCCTCGTCTCCATGGAGCCGTCTAATTTCAGCGTCTAATCGCCCGATTAGACGCGCTTGCGCAGTCCGGTCTTCTCCCTTCTGAATGGGGCCGCTCGTGCCGGAGAGCTGCTCCTCGTAGCTCCGCCCCGTCACGTGTGCCGATTCCAGCCAATCAGGAGGCTGGAATCGGCAATGGAACGCACAGAGCCCACGGTGCACCATGGGAGAAGACCTGCGGTCCACCGTGGGTGAAGATCCCGGCGGCCATCTTCGCAAGGTAAGTAAGAAGTCACCGGAGCGCGGGGATTCGGGTAAGTACTACCCGTTTTTTTTTTAAAACCCCTGCATCGGGTTTGTCTCACGCCGAACGGGGGGGCTATTGAAAAAAAAAAAACCCGTTTCGGCGCGGGACAACCCCTTTAAGTATAGCTTTGTTTTTAGTTTGAAACATATTCTACTTTTGTTCATTGGAGTGAACATTTTTCATATGTTGCTTAAGGTCTTTGTCTTGGTACATTACATTAATAAATCTGGTGCCTTTTATGACTTCACGTAACCATGCGCCCTTTTCTAGACAATCTTCAAAATGCCTACCAAATTGGATGCACAGCCTTGAGCTCCAGGTTCTTGTGAATTTTGCTTAGTTTTTTTTTTTACTATTTGGTTAGTTGTGACTGAGTAATCAAAAATACTCCTGATGATAAACTATAATTTTCCTCAGAACGATCGAAACAGAGTAGAAGATAAAAGCCAAATAAAACACATGGAAGACTTTCATGAGATAGTAGAGATCCTGGAAACGTACCTGCGCCCTGTGCTGCTTCAGCTGGACTTTTCTCCATTCAGGTACTTACTAATAGTTACATATTCATGTACTGATTATACTTTAAGGTAGAACCCTTTTCTAAAAAGAAGCTGGCTTGGCAATCGGCTAATTACTGATAGGGCAGGGTAGACTTCCTGCCCTGAAGAGTCAACGATGTATCAAGTTGATCTACTCTTGTTTTATAAGCATTTTACACAGGCCAATCCAAACGGCATGGTGGATAAGCTATTAGTTGGCCCTCGTACAATTAGTATATTGTCAGCAGTACATTCTCCGTCTATACAGGGAGATGTGCTGCTGACAAATAATTATTTGTGGCCTGACAATTTACTTGTTTGTCAGCTAATCACTGTCTTGTTTACCGGGGTTAATAATAATAAAAAAAATAAACTTATAAACATTTGTTCGGCTGCCTATTGGTCCATGTTAAAAGCCAATGAGTGTTTAGATAGCCATACGGATCAACAGTTATCACAAGGGAGAGCTATAGGTGGTCATTGTCACATGTTTGGCCAACCATAGACCCTCTGGGTTCTACACCCTCTGTGATACCTCACCATAACTTCTAATGACCTACATCCAACCAGCCACTCTTGATGCTGACCAGGGCATTGCTACTACCACTCTTTGCTTCATGGTACTTTAATAGTTAAAAAACATTGACTTTCTCCTTTATTTTCAGAGCTTGTTTAAAGTTACATTAAAATTTCCTGCAGCTTGTTTGTAACACATTGGTCTTATTTCCAATCCAGCTTCATTCTTCTAATTTCATTCTTGACTCCATGGTGAGAACAAAGGCTCCAGTTGCCTTAGTGGCAAAACTCACTCTGTGTTATATCCTTATAAGGAAAAGTGAGGCGAATTCCGGCTGTCAACACAACGTATATTATTCAAATTCTGTCTTTATGGTTCAAAGTATTTTTATTGGAAGCAATAACAAGGAGTAAAATCATAGATTGCTAACAAATCCATAAAAACAGTCTGAGTTACACTTGTCATTCAATTTATGATCTTCCAGTATGTGGCTTCTGCATATTTTCCAATACAACATTAAGTCACATTGTCACTAACACAACAAAACAAAGCAGGGGAAAGGGAGCCAGAAAAGGGTAGGAAAGGGATAAGATGGGAGAAGAAGAAAGGGAGAGAGGAAGGAAAAGAAGAAAGAGGGAGAGGAAGGAAGCATTGAAGAAGGAAAGAGAGAGAGGAAGAAGAAAAAAAAGGTGATAGAGAGGGAAAGCGAGGAAGAAGAATAGGAAGAGAATTGGGAAAAGGGAAGAGAGAGAAACAACAGGAAGAAGGAGCAGAAGAGAGAAAAAGAAGAGAAAGGAAGAAGAAGAAGCAGCACGTGATTGTGAGCAACCCGTATCCATGCATATGTATAAATTGTTGTTGTATAATAACATACTAAAAGGGATACCAGTGAGATAAAGCTCTGCTACTTAGCCAGGTGTTAACCCTTTCCAATCCACTGTTTGACGTCTTCCAACATTGTGATTGAAGGCTATACAGCTCCGATGTCAGAAGACGTCTGGCAGGGTATTCTTACTGTATATTTCTGGCCACTCTGTTGTCGGGGGGGCCGCAGTACTGGCTCTAGTCAGCAGATGGCGCCATTGTATAATGGTAGAAAGAGAAAGCACCCTAGGAAACCCTGATTTCAAAATGGAATTGCAAAGGGTTAACGTCCGTAGAAGTATGGAACAATAGTCATGGGTTCCATGTGGAGTAGAAGATATCATATGTGTTGTTATCCTCTGATCTGATTTCCTCCGAGTGTATTAGGGAGTTGAGGGCCTCCATCCACATCAGTCAGGAGAATTTCTACAGTTTCGGAATGATTTGGCGCATGGGCAGGATAAAGCCAGGGAGCATGGATAACAGGGCTATTTCAGGTGTGAGCATGACTGACAGTGTACATAAGCTGTTATATAGTGAGGAAATGTCTTTCCATAATAGAGCAATTGGGGTACATTCCCACTAAATATGGAGAAACATGCCTGGGGCCATGGAGCACCTCCAGTAGAGATGGGAGTGCTGAAGATACATTTTTGCTGATCGTGTGGGAATTCTGTACCACTGTGTGAGCAACTTGTAGTTAAGTTCCTGCAGCCAGCAGGAAAATGATAACCCGAGGATTAGTGCGAAAATCTTTGCCCAAAAGTCTGCAGACAAAGCTCGACCAAGTTCCCTCCGAGAGCAGCATGCTATAAACTAAGGAAACTTCATGAGAATGTGTAGAAGAAACTACGCCGTGCAGAACTGATAAGTGGGGATCTAAGATTAGAAATGGGCCCCAGAGAATTTATCTAACTATGGCTTTGGAGGTATTGGAACCACAGCCCAACCTGTGGCCCCCCTGTACCTAACATTTCCCAAAGGGGCAGCATCCCAGCTGTTGATAGCACATCAGCAATACGGGGCAAAGGACTACTAAATGGGGACAACATCGGAGAACCCTCAAACAAGAAAGTTGGGGATTACCCATTATTGCTGCACGTGAGGCTGGAGACGTAACCAAGCAAAAGTAAGCCAAAAAAGCCCTTCGAGATATTCATAAATATCATGAGAAAGGGGGATAAACCCTGCATTAGCCGTTAGATACCCAAAGGGAGCCAAAAAAGGCCCTGAGCTCTGAACGAAGCCTAATCTTGTTTGAGCTCCATCAAAAGCTCCCCAGAGTGATGATCGAGGAGCTCCAGGACCTGCTTGCATATCTCAGCCTTATGAGACAAGGAAAAATCAGGGAAGCCGGTGCCCCCCTTTCTTTTAGGTCAGATTAGGAGGCTATGTCTCAGTCAGGGTTCAGATGTCCTCCAAACAAAGACTAAGGCTATCTTACGAATATGGAACAAATATGATCTGGGCAGTTTAAGTTGTAGGGTTTGTAAAAGATATAAGAGCCTTGGCAAAATGTCAATTTTTAAGACCTTTACCCTGGCAAACCATAAGAGGGAAAGAGAGTGCCATCGTTGGAGGACTGCTTTTAATCTGTTGAATAAGGGTTTAGAGTTAGTTACAAATTCTCTCCTTAAAGTTATTTGTGTTTTTTAGAAATAAAAAAGATGATAAATATTCCAAAAATGATATATAGTAAGGTAGGTATGTGGAGTAGGAGTACTCTTATAGAATCTGCTAGTCTTAAGGCCCATTTACAGTCGTTTAAAAGACTGTCAGCCCGTGTAAAAGGGCCTTTAGGTATGTATGGGAGAGTTTCAAAAATATTCTGTGAACTTATCAGGGAGGAGTGGGATGAATACGCGCAGGTATTAAAAACCAAGATCCTTTCTGTAATATACACTGAATAGCCACTTGCATTGGCCAACACTTTCTTGTTTTTAGGTGAGCCAAAGTCAAGTGAGTGATTTTCACTCATTTGCTCTGTCGGGTCCCATGTTTAGAGGAAAAGAGATCTGCCACTCCTACTTACTGCACCCGAACGACCTCCATCTTGGTTTGGCGCTCCACACATTTTTGACTGCTGAGTCTGGCTTTTTCAAATGTTCTGTACCCCAGCTGTACTAATGAGGAGGTCCTGTACCTTAAAATGCATTTATTTGCTGGCTTCAATATAGTAAATCAGAAGTTGGTTGCAAATTTGCTGACTTGTCACTTCTACTTTGCCTCTTGGAAGGTCTCTCCAATCCACCTGCCTTTTTGTCTTTTCGCTTTGGGTCTTATATTTACACAGGCCAATAGTTGTAAAGAGCGATTGCAACTATTGGCCCGACTGACGACCCATGTAAAAGTACCCTTACACAAGGATGGCTGAAGTCCACTAGAATGGGAGCTGCTCTTAATTAAAGAGTTCCTCTCGATTCTGTCTCATAGAGTAGGGTCCTGTGTGGTGGGACCTTACTTATGATGTCCATATACTGTAAGGGCTCAGTCACACGGGCGTTTATTGCCGCGATTTGCGCATGCGCATGCGTCCGGCGATTTTTTAAAACCATTGCTTCGCAATGGTATCGGACACATGAGCGCTTTTTATGCACTCGTCCGATAAATTAGAGAACAGAAATCGCAGATCGCACCGATCTGCGATCTGCGATTCCTGTTCTCTTCTCTATATGCGCTCAATGGGGCCGGCGGCAGCAGCGCCGACCCCATTGAGAACATATAGAAGACAAATCATTCTTCTCTGCCACAGCTGTTCCAGCTGTGGCAGAGAAGAACGATGTTTGCCCATTGAATTCAATGGAGCCGGCAATACAGCAGGTTCCACTGAAAGCAATGGGCTGCCGGCGTGCGCGGGGTGAATTGTCGGGAAGGGCTTAAATATATAACCCCTTCCCTGCAATGCATCCTGAAAAGTGAAAAAATAAAAAAAAAGGATGTACTCACCTGCTCCCGGCAGCCTGAGATCCCCGCGGCCGTCCTGCAGTGGGTGTGAAGGGGGTGTGACTCAGGCTTGCCCCTGATTGGCTCAGCCTGAGCCAATCAGAGGCTGATCTCAGTCACACCCATTCATGAATTCATGAATGGGTGTGACTGAGACTTGCCTCTGATTGGCTCAGCGCTGAGCCAATCAGGGGCAAGCCTGAGTCACACCCCCTTCACACCCACTGCAGGACGGCCGCGGGGATCTCCCACACTCGCCCGCAGCGCTTGCATTCAATGGAGCCGGCTGTATTGCCGGCTCCATTGAATGCAATGCGCTGGACAGCTCCGGCCCGTTTCTAATGAAACGCGGCTAGGAGCAGATTTTCGGCAGATTTTTCGGCGCCGGTCACGCGATTTGCGCATGCGCATCCGTCATGCGATGCGCAAATCGCGTGAAAAAACGCCCGTGTGACTAAGGCCTAATAGCGTATATTTGCAGATTCCAATGTAAATTAATATATTGTTTCAACATGATTACTCTGTCATACATACCTACAAAGAAGTGTGATGTAGGGGACTTTCAAGGCAGTAGGATTGAGTGGCATAAGGAATTTTCTTCCAGCAAAAGGAGGGGGGGGATCAAGAATTGAAAAGGCTATGGCCTCTCGAATCCTATTAGTTTTTATTTCTTTCTTTATTTCTGTATACAATCTATTGTGCAGTGATACAGAAGAGGAAAACATTTTGTGAGATTTTCTGCTGAAGCCTAAACACACTATAAGTTGAAAAAATTGTATTTATTGGTGATAATGGCTTCTCATCAGAATGTGTGACTTTTGCTTTGCAGACAGCCATCGCCACCTCTTTCAACATCCGAATCAGTGAGAGCAAAGTCTAGAGAGAAAGACGACAAGCCGGCAACCACATCCAGTATGTCTTGCTCTTTCTTCACATTTTTGAGTTGTGTAATTGGACAAGTTTAGGCACAGCAGATACTGATACCAAAGTACATTGCTTGGCTCAGTGTCAGATGAACAATGGAAACAACAGCTTGTTTTATGAGATGAGTGTCACTGACGGGATGCATCAGCACAAACCACAACTTTTTTTATCCTGGCGGAGTTTCTTCAGTGTTTTATATTGCCCCCTGCTGAGTAATGCACTTTGTATGACCTGCCAAGAGGAACCGCAGAGAAATGACAATTGCCACTTTACAAGGCCCTTCTGCATACAGGAATCATTTGATGGGTTTCTATGGGTAAGGGTGGGTCCACACGAGCATGTTTTGGTGCGTGCATACGCACGCACAAAGACACGCTTGTATTTACAACAATGCATTCCCTATGGTGTGTGCACATGTCCGTGTTTTACAGGTGCGCGCCTGCAAAGATAGGACATGCGTGCACCATAGGGAATACACGCATTGTTTTCAATGGAGCCGCGGCTGTTGCCGGCGGCTCCATTGAAAGCAATGGTCTGCCGGCTCTCTGCATTCTTTTTCAGGGAAGAGCTTTACATATAAGCCCTTCCCTGAAAAACAAAGATTTTAGTGTAAAAAAAAACAAACCCTTCCCTGCAAAGCCACTGACAGCTGGTGGGGCTCAGTCGCGACTTCTGCCACTGTCCCCGTCTCTGTAGCGCTGCTGAGCTATCAGCAGCTGGGGATTTAAAAATCCCCGCCTGCTGGTAGCTCTGATTGTGATTGGCTGAAGCACTTCAGCCAACCACAATCAGAGCTACAAGCAGGCGGGGATTTTAAATCCCTGGCTGCTGATAGCTCAGAACTACAGAGACGGGGACAGTGGCAGAAGTCGCGTCTGAGCCCCGACAGCTGAAGGGCGGTGAGTATTGTTTTTTGTTTTTTTTTTGCACTATTTAAATGGCTTCTCAGGGAAGGGCTTATGAAGCCCTTCCCTGAAAAGCCATAGACTTGATGCTGGCAGCAGGACTCTCTACCGCAGCTGTCATGTGTGACAGCTGCGGTGGAGAATTTAAGAATTCCCTTTGCTGCATCTGCCACAGATGTGGCAGATGTAGCAGCAGGGAATTCTTTTAACTAGCAGGGGTGAAGGAGACCTCTGCCACATGTATGTTTGCACCTAAGTACGCACCAAAACACGCTCGTGTGAACCTACCCTAAGGCTGCATTAACACAGGCAAGTGTGAATTTGGTCTAAAAATCTGACCGTTGTCCGTGTGATTTTTTTTAATGCGATTTTCATGCATTTGCTATGCGTTTTTGCAATTTTCTACCCATGATTTGCATCAATTTTTCGCTGTTCTGCACTTCCTTGTTCTTTTTTTCATATGGCCCCATAGTAATGTGTTAAAAATGGATCGCAGTCACATGGTCCATTTTTCGAATTCTCCCATAGAAAATAATGGACGATTCTTGAACAAGAATCACACAAAAATAGCACATTTTGGGATATTTCAAACTTGAGTGAATAAGCACATTCAAAGGAATGGTTTTTTTTGCATGAGAGTTCTGTCCACTTTTTCCTGTGTGAATACAGTCAAAGACCTCAGTCAGACGAGCATTCTTTCCGCGTGTAAAAATATCGCCCCTCGCGTCCGGAAAAAATCACGTGACCAGTTGAATTCCAGCTATTTGAAGTAGCCTGTTCACTCGATTGGAGGTGCGGGGTGCGTGTTTTCCAGCTCCCATAGGAGTCTATGTTAAGCACACACCAAAGACAGGTAAGGTCCTACCTCCGCACACACCATGGACCTTTAGATGCGAGTTGCACTCGCATGGCCTATCTTTGGCAGGTGCGAGTATTTTGCGCCTCTAAAAAACGTACATGTGAACACTTTCATAGCAAAGCATTGGTTCTAATAGAGGCAATCTTTTTGCGCGCCTATTCGTGTGCGGAAAAAACGCTCGTCTGACCGAGGCCTAACGGTGTATTCACACGGGTCTGATTCCATGTAGCTCAAATTTTAAAAAATCGCTGCACATCCTATTTTTGGCCTATACTTGTTATTTTCTATGGGAGCGTTAAAGGTCACTCTGCACTTGCAGGTCATACCATTTGCATGCGAGTGCAATTCCTTTGAAGATGAATGTAAATCTACTGCTAAACGCTCAGTTTTAAAGCAAAAAGGCATCGTAAATGCATGCAAATCACACTGAAATTGCAGGAAATCTAGTCCGTTTTTCACTGACCTGAATTACCCGCACCCGTGTGAATATAGACTAACTGCATACTATGGCCAGCGTAAACTCCCAACAAGCATGTACAATACAGCCGTCTGTGTTTCACATTAAAGCCCTGCAGCCAGGAATGAAGAGAAGAGTCACGGGGGGCAGCTATGAGCCCAGATCTGCTAGATTGGCAGGTCTTACCCTATACATTAATAGGGTGAGAGTAGCTGTGCCCATGCCAACTCTTGTGGGTGTATTATATAGCTGACACTGCACTCCAGTGGCAAGGATCAGAGATAACTCTTATCCCAGCCATTACTCCCTTAATTTCCACAACCAGGGTGCGCACCACTGCATCTAAGTCACTTTACAGAAGGAAGGTGCTCCCTCTGTCACTTATCGCCTTGCTCCCCCATAATGGATCCTGTGGTGCAAATAGTTTTCTGTGAAAGTTGGAAGCCTAACAGTAGCCTCCAGCTCTACCATGTATGAAAGCCTACTGGATTGTGCTAACGGTTACATGATACAATACCGACGTATTTCAGTGTAACTATCATATGTTCAAATCCAAAAGCAGAAATGGCCATTTTTCACACAAAAAGTAATTTTCTTCTTTTTTTTCATATCCCATATCTGAACACAAGAGATAAAATTTAAAAAGCACAAACTTTTTTTTTTACTCATTTAGCTTCCCAAAAATGCAACAAAAAGTCGTACTGACCCCAAAAGAGAACAATGAAAATTACAAGTCATCCTTTTTCACCCCATCCCTTAAAAAAAATGAAGAAACACTTCACAATATATTATATGTATTCCAAAATGGCGTCATTGAAAAAAGTGAAGTCCTCAAACTGCTGTGGTGGCAAAAAATATACAAATTTCGGCTATTGAAATGTGAAGATGAAAAAAATAGCCTGATAGTACATGAACAATCGGTTCAGATGGACGCCAGTCTGTGGCTTTCAGCTCTCCCATACAGAACACTTATTATTTTGGATTTGTAGCGGGGCAAATAGCTTCTTTCTCTCTCTTTGGGACTTGATGAGGTTCTGATTTTCGCTCTGTAATCCGGTCCTTTCATTGTTTGCAGGTGCATCGGTGGACGTGGGAGATTGCATTATATTGCTGGCAGATAAATCACTCCAGCAGTTACCATTGGAGGCTCTGGGCACCTTCAAGGACGACGGTATAAACTCTACATCAAGGGACTTTTCATTGCAACTATTGTATAACCGGATTCACAGAGATCACACAGGTAACACAAAGGGACTGTCTAGAAATGGCTGCGGAGAGTGAAACTTGTGGAAACAGTCCTAAGATGGGAAAATTAATGTCCAGATCGGAGGTACAAGGTGCGCAGGATGGAGCCTAGAGGTACCATAAGTGCCCGACAGCCTACCAGTGACTATCAGTCCTGTGTTTCACAAGTCGGTCAAGTGAATGGAATTGGAGCGGGCCGGGGATCGCTCTGGTCCACCCATCTCGATTTGCTGTAAACTCATATATTGAGTGACTCCCGTTCACATTGAGCGGGAATCTGTTCAAAAGTTGTTCCGTTTCAGTAAGCTGAAACGGAGCAGCTAGTGGCAGCTGAGCAACTTCTCTGATTGCCCTGTCGCTGGCCGTATGATCACCTGAGATCGGTAAAGTCACCTGAAATCACTCCTTTGAGCTTTGATTTGGGCAACTATCCACCTGTGTAAAGTACCTTAAGATTACACTGTTCTGAAGAGCATAGAGTTAGGCTCCACTCTGCCCTTCTCTGGTACGTACATAAATTCTTTCATCACAGGACATGTTTCCACAGATTGCACTGGCAGCGGACATTATATACCATCCCTGGACAACCCCTTTAATTAGTCACATATGTTAAAAACCATAGTACTTTTAGATTGATTGCTGAGCCCTGCCATTGGCTGCAGCAGCCTGTAAACACTATGTCACAGGGGAGACCCAGAGCTGCAGCGCTGGACACAGCAGGGAGTCCGAGAGAGGTGAGTATAAGGGTATAAGGACCCTTGAACACGAAACTATATCATTCAGATTCTCGCTGGATTGTAAAAATCTGAACAATAACACAGGTCTGCAAAAAAAACTTTTTTAAAAATTGTTTTGATTTTGTTAAATCATCTTTATGTAGTTTTTTGCACAGATTTCAAAAATGACATGTTTTTTTTTCTATCACGTAAGGCTTGCCTACAAAATAAAGTTGAAGTATTTGGAAAAAATCCAAAAAACTGAAATTTTTTTTTGTTTTTATTATTTTAACATGAAGTAAAAGCAAAAAAAAACCCAACAACATCTAGCTAAAATAAGCATAATAGTGATACACATGTGTTGCAAAGTTATTATAAGTCTTTGTAAAAACGTTTTCTTCTTCCTTCAAAGCTTCTTTTGGTTCTTTTTCGGCTGTGTTCTTGTGAATTTTCCCTTTTTAACATCCAACAGTAGTCTGCCATCATGTTGACATTCCATCGACCTTGGTATCTGCGCTCCATTTCTTTTAGATCTTGATGGAAATGTTCTCCTTGTTCCTCACTTACAGCCCCAAGATTTTCTGGAAAGTAGTCCAGATGTGAGTGAAGGAAATGGACTTTGACACTCATGTTGCAGCCCAAGATTTTGTAGTTTTGTAACAATTCAGCAACCAAAGTTTTGTAGTTTGGGTCTTTTTTATTTCCAAGAAAGCCTGTTACAACAAGTTTAAATGAATTCCAGGCATTTTTTTCTTCCATTTCCATTTTAGTGACAAAGATTTCATCTTTTAAAAGTTTTCTTATGTCAGGCCCAACAAAGACTCCCTCTTTCAGCTTAGCATCTGATAGACCAGGAAACTGTTCACAAAGATACTTGAAACACTCCCCTTCTTTGTGTAATGCTTTCACAAACTGTTTCATTAGTCCCAATTTGCTATGAAGTGGTGGAAGTAAGATCTTTTTAGGATCCACTAAACTTTGTCTTTCAGCATTTTTAACTCCAGGAATAAGAGCCTTTCTGATTGGCCAGGTCTGCTTGACATAGTGTTGTTTCCTGTCACGGCTATCCCATTTACAGAGGAAACATGGAAACTTTGTGTAACCACTTTGTTGACCTAGTACCATGGAAGTAACTTTCAAATCCCCACAAATGGTCCATTTATGGTCAGAGTAGCTGAGCTTATTAAGAACAAACCCAAGATTTTCGTAGCATTCTTTCAAATGGACTGAGTGTCCAACAGGCACAGAAGCATATTGGTTACCATTGGGAAGAAGTACGGCTTTCAAGCTCCTTTTTGACGAATCTATGAAAAGTCTCCATTCCTCTGGGTCATACGTTATGTTGAACATTTCCATGATTCCAGGTACATTGTTGCAGAAAACTAGTTCACCCTCTTGTGTAAAAAAAGGGACAAATTCCTTTTCTCTAAGTCGGTACCATGAAAATGAAACACCGGAGGCTAACATATGTCTTTCTTTAAGTCTAGACCCTAACACTTCCGCTGAATCCTTTGGTAGGCCCAGATCTCGTACTAAATCGTTCAAGTCTGATTGAGAGAAAGGTTCAGGGTCATTGGTACCTGGATCATAGCTGTCGTCATTATCGCTGCTACTATGTGACATTTGGTCTAAATCGTCTAAAAAATTGTCCAGGGTATCCGGAGGTGAAGGAATAGGCAAGTCAGGTCCATGAGGAACAGGGCGAATAGCCGAACGTATGTTGGTTGGGTATGAAATGTCCTTCCTGTTTTTTAAATTGAAACCTTGTACTGAACAAGAACAAAAATAACAGTCATCACTGTGATTTTTAGGCTCTCTCCAAACCATGGGTACTCCAAAACGAAATGATTTCTTCTTACCTTGAAACCATTGTCTCAGTTCTTCAACACACACAGAACACACTATATGGGGAGCCCAAGATTTATCTTGGTCCCCTAATTTCATACCAAAGTATGCAAAATACACCTTCTGAACAAAATTAGAAATGTTCCTTTGTTGCTTCTTGACGGTATAAGACCCACAAATATAACAGAAACAGTTAGGAGAGTTGACACATCTTCTAGTAGCCATTTCCTCTAAATACCGTATCACAAAACTGTTTGATGCGTACACCACAGTGGCTGGCTCCACACTGAGTCACTGACTGCAGTCAAGGTCACGCCTAACAGACAGTTTAGATTCGTTGTCGTACGCGTACCGAACCTGAAAATAAGAAAATTTGATGGAATTTTTTCACTATTTTTACCGTAATCAGCACAAAAAATACTGTTAAACTCACTAATTAAATATGCTACAATTTTTTCATCGCAGACCTGTGAATCATTCATTGTAATACTGCCAGGGACTGAATGACTAACGATAACTCGTATGCTTGCCATTAACCTTCAGTTTGTGCAGGCAGAGAAATCAAATCATAATTGGCCTGTGTAGACAGGCAGTCGTTCATCTATGAATGACTAGTAATTAGGAAATTATAGTACCTGTGTTTCTGGTGGGACAATGTGCCACACAGCTGTGCCACATCTACGTCACACACACAGCACTGCTACATACATTGTTCATCCCATACAAAGGGGATCAGAAGCAGCACAGCACTGGAGATGGAGGATCTGTGGTGATGTCACTCATGCTCCGTCCCTGATCACATAACTGTGATGCTTATCCCGAGTAAATGACTTACATGCGCGGTGACGTCATCAAAGGTCCTTCATCGCCAGTGAGGGAGTTTCATGCTCTGCCCCTATCGCATGACGGTGACGTTAGCAAAGGTCCTGTATTCTCGTGCAGATTACGGATGGACTACAAGCCCCCTGCGGCCTCAGTTGCTATGGAATACTAACGAACACCTAGCCAGGCAGTAGCCGTGTGCGTATAAGACCTGTGATGATGTCACCATCATGTGATTAGGGGCGGAGCATGTAACTCCCTCATAAACCCACTCGTTACTCACTCACGCACGGACGGACAGGTCGTCTTTAGTATTTAGACTGCCTGTTTACTGTGAATGGAGGAGAGCGGGTTGCCAAAAGAGATCTCTGGCCCGCTGCACCTCCATTCCCTCATATTCCATTGTTCTCCTCACAGCTGCCGTCACATTCCATCATTCTCCTCGCGGCTAGTAAAAACATGCCATAAGGAGAACATCCTGCAGTCTATTGAGAGATGAGCGAAATACATTCAAATGGAGTGTATTTGCTCAGTCTTTCAGTGGCTGAACGATGGATTTTAAGTGAACTAAAATCCATCATTCAAACGAAAAGTGCCCGATGCCCGCGTTTACATGTAACGATTATTATCGCTCATTTTCAGTTGTTTGGACAAACTTTAAGTGGTAATCGTTGCATGTAAAAGGACGTTTAGTTACATCACTTAGAGCTTAAAATGTACCTAGGACACCTGAGCTGTACTCCAGATCTATTAATTTCAGGCATAAATTAAAAAGTGACATTTTCAGAAGGATTTTTCCAATGTTAATTACGGGTTAAAGTGGATTGTGAATTTTTAGGGTGGAATTTAGAGGTGAGCGAGTATACTCGCTAAGGCACATTACTCGAGCGAGTAGTGCCTTAGCCGAGTATCTCCCCGCTCGTCTCTAAAGATTCGGGGGCCGGCGCGGGTGACAGGTGAGTTGCGGCGGGGAGCGGGGGGGAGAGAGGGAGAGAGAGATCTCCCCTCCGTTCCTCCCTGCTCTCCCCCGCCGGCCCCCAAATCTTTAGAGACGAGCGGGGAGATACTCGGCTAAGGCACTACTCGCTCGAGTAATGTGCCTTAGCGAGTATACTCGCTCACCTCTAGTGAAACTACTGTCGAAGTAGAAAAAAATTCTACAAGAGGGAAAAAATATTAGGAATACCAACATTTCTCATTAAGCTGAAAACTACTGTACTGTAATATATGTACATATAACCTATACAGTACATACTGTCTACTGTACATCTGACAACTAGTTATTGCAGAACATAATGTCATTCTCCTTTAACTGATCGCTTTAACATATTCGGCTATTTCTGTAATATTAAACTAGCATTATATGGAACCACATTTGCCTTGTGTCCATGTTGGTACCAGTAGTGAGATGCAATCGTTTCACACCAGGTTTATTCATTGGAAGCAGCATGTACGGACACAACATAGAGCATATGAAAGTTGTTATACTTAAAGGCAATTTCAAATCACAAAGCCAATAGAGGGCTAAATTCTTCAAGAGGAATCATGTGTGAATAAGAAGTATGAGAAATCTATAGAACAGGTAACACTCTGGCCTGGTGACCCCCTAACACTAATTCAGGGAACATAAAACCTTCACATCTTTATCAGTGGACTATTTAAATATTTATTTAAATACTCATCCTGTTGTGGTATTCCTTTAAGTGCAAATTAATCACATCCATGTCTGTGCCTTGTCATAGGTATGTCTGTATATATATGCATGCCTCTTCGGATCTATTTCATTATGCCTGAGGAAGAACCCTGAGTAGGTTTGAAAGTTCGCTATAACATCATGTATTTTTGTTAGCAATTAAAAAGTATCATATCTACAAGATTACTTGGTTTCTCTTGCTGGGAACAATCACATGGATACATATGAGAGTTGTGTATCTCTTCAATGGAAGCGCAGCAGTATCAGATCAGTCCTTTATTTGCTGAGGCTTTGTATACCTAATCTGCGCTGGGGATATTAACAGTTAATGGCTATACTTGATGTGCTGGCATACAGAAACCATTTTCTGACTTATTCTCTGCGTTGATTACTTTACAGAAGATTCTGAAGGAAAGCGAGATGTGAAGAGTGCAAAAGAATCCAGACAAAGAGGGGAGCAGAAAAAGACCATGAAAACGGTGAGGGCGGCTCTTTCCATCAATGTGTATGGTGTAATGGATGTGCTCACTACTGACATGTGACACCAAAGTGATTGATGAAGAATCCGCGGCCTTTGTTCCTCAGCACATCAACCAACTCAACTTTCATTGTCTCGAAAGCATTCAAGACGTTCAGTAGAGATGAGGTTCCCTGTCCAAGAATAAATTTCAATTATGGCATTTTACGGTTTATTGTTTTAGTAGTATCTAGTGCCAGCTCACTCATATAACCCCGGCTTTATCTTCTATTATCAGCATCATTCACCTAGTAGAATATACAGAAGCAGTCATTGTAATCTCAAAGATAATTGTTACAAATTACTAAACAAAAACAATGGTCAGTCCTCTTATTTTTGCACCAATGCCGCATGTTAAGCTGCCCACGCCACATAAATTAACGGGATAATGGACTGGTCCCTGTGCCAGAAGCTCGTTAATTTACCTGCCATGTAGGTCAGCACCGTAAGCTTCCAGAAAAAAGTGCTATCTACAAGATCAGGTTGTCACACTGACACCCAATCCTTTACTGTGACATAATGAGCACTGTGATCTTGGATATAGAGGCATTGCTTTAGCATTTGGGCAGTTGGTGGGGAATCCTTTGACATTACAGGATACAGAAAGGGCTTGGAGGCATGCATGGAAGATAAGATCTGCTTGTCTGTCAGCATTTTTAGAAGGTTCTGTATGTAAGGACAGCAGGGAACACATACAAAATGTTTTCCCTACTAACCTGTGCCCTTATCTATATATATAAAGGTGAAAACCCTCACTCATTGACTGACTGACTCACCACTGATTCTCTAACTTCTCGATGTCATACAAACATGAAATTTGGCAGGAGCATTCTTTAGGTTCTAAATAGGAAGAGTAAAGGGGTCACAACTTGAAAATTCAATGCTAAGTGCAAAAGTATTGGCGCCCCTGTGTAATGTACGAAATCTAAGTCTCTAACTTCCCGATGTCGTACAAACATGAAATTTGTCAGGAGCATTCTTTAGGTCCTAAGCGGGAAAAGTAGAGGGGTCGCAACTTGATTATTCAATGCTAAATGTAAAAGTATTGATACCCCTATGCAATGTACCTAAACTAATTCTCTAACTTCTTGGTGTCGTGCAAACATGAAATTTGGCACAACCATTCTTTAGGTCCTAAATTCTTTGGGCACCCCTATGTAATGTAACTTCTTGGTGTCGTACAAGCGTGAAATGTGGCGCGAGCATTCTTTAGGGGTGGCATATTCTGCAGAGGGACATCCATACACATATAGCCTGAGGAGAATCTAACACTCTTCTATTTGTATACATATATTATTCCTCGGTTACTCTAAAGTAACCTTGACTTTATGAAATTTTCTGTACAAACAACACGTAAACAGCTGTAACAAATAGAGATGAGCGAACGCGTTCGTCCGAGCTTGATATTCGTGCGAATATTAGGGTGTTCGGGATGTTCGTTATTCGTAACGAACACCATGCGGTGTTCTGGTTACTTTCACTTCCTTCCCTGAGACGTTAGCGCGCTTTTCTGGCCAATTGAAAGACAGGGAAGGCATTACAACTTCCCCCTGCAACGTTTAAGCCCTATACCACCCCCCTGCTGTGAGTGGCTGGCGAGATCAGGTGTTCGCCTAATATAAAAGTCGGCCCCTCCCGCGGCTCGCCTCAGATGCCTGGTGAGTTAGATGAGGGACAGTGCTGTTTATACCAGAGCTGCTGTAGGGAAAGAATTGGTAGTTAGTGTAGGCTTCAAGACCCCCCAAAGGTCCTTATTAGGGCCACTGATAGCTGTGTGTTGGCTGCTGTTAGCAGTGGCATTTTTTTTTTCTCAAAATCGGCTCTGCAGACCGTTGCACCTGGCATTAGGGACAGAAGTGCTGCATAGGCAGGGAGAGTGTTAGGAGTGCGTGTAGCCTTCAAGAACCTCAACGGTCCTTTCTAGGGCCATATTTATCCGTGTGCAGTACTGTCCAGGCTGCTGTTAGCTGTGCTGCATTTTTTTTGGGCTTCTCAAAATCGCCTCTGCAGAGCATTCCACCCTCCATTGATACTGCAGGGAAAGAATTGTATAGGCAGGGCCACAACACAGTTATTATTCATAGAATATACGCAGTGCTGCCTTTTGGTGGAAAAACAAGTGAAAACAAATCTATTTGTCCAGCCTGTGTCCGTCCTTACGCCTGTGGACACGTGTGAGCTGCGTGAAAAACATTGCTAAATCATACGCACCCAGCTACGCTTTACTGCTGGCTTCGCCATTTGCTTTCCTTAATTGGGAAAAAAAATACCTGCTCTGCCAGAGTTATAATAACTCTGCTACCCTCACGTTCTGTGACACATTAGCAGGGACACAGCACAGTTATTAAACTTCTCATGTTCATTGAATATACGCAGTGCTGCCTTTTGGTGGAAAAACAAGTGAAAACAAATCTATTTGTCCAGCCTCTGTCCATCCTTACGGGCGGTGGACACGTGTGAGCTGCGTGAAAAACATTGCTAAATCATACGCACCCAGCTACGCTTTACTGCTGGCTTCGCCATTTGCTTTCCTTAATTGGGAAAAAAAATACCTGCTCTGCCAGAGTTATAATAACTCTGCTACCCTCACGTTCTGTGACACATTAGCAGGGACACAGCACAGTTATTAAACTTCTCATGTTCATTGAATATACGCAGTGCTGCCTTTTGGTGGAAAAACAAGTGAAAACAAATCTATTTGTCCAGCCTCTGTCCGTCCTTACGGGCGGTGGACACGTGTGAGCTGCGTGAAAAACATTGCTAAATCATACGCACCCAGCTACGCTTTACTGCTGGCTTCGCCATTTGCTTTCCTTAATTGGGAAAAAAAATACCTGCTCTGCCAGAGTTATAATAACTCTGCTACCCTCACGTTCTGTGACACATTAGCAGGGACACAGCACAGTTATTAAACTTCTCATGTTCATTGAATATACGCAGTGCTGCCTTTTGGTGGAAAAACAAGTGAAAACAAATCTATTTGTCCAGCCTCTGTCCGTCCTTACGGGCGGTGGACACGTGTGAGCTGCGTGAAAAACATTGCTAAATCATACGCACCCAGCTACGCTTTACTGCTGGCTTCGCCATTTGCTTTCCTTAATTGGGAAAAAAAATACCTGCTCTGCCAGAGTTATAATAACTCTGCTACCCTCACGTTCTGTGACACATTAGCAGGGACACAGCACAGTTATTAAACTTAGATTATTCATTCACTAGAGGCAGTGGGGCCTTTCGTTTTCCAAAAAGGGAAAAAATTATATTTGGCCTGCAGTCTTGCGCCAATTTATTTCCTGCCTGTGAAATCAAATCACTGGTAATACAGCATGCTGAGGGGTAGGGGTAGGCCTAGAGGACGTGGACGCGGCCGAGGACGCGGAGGGCCAAGTCAGGGTGTGGGCACAGGCCGAGCTCCTGATCCCGGTGTGTCGCAGCCGACTGCTGCGCGATTAGGAGAGAGGCACGTTTCTGGCGTCCCCACATTCATCGCCCAATTAATGGGTCCACGCGGGAGACGGTTATTAGAAAATGAGCAGTGTGAGCAGGTCCTGTCCTGGATGGCAGAAAGTGCTTCGAGCAACCTATCGTCAACACGCAGTTCTGCGCCGTCCACTGCTGCAAATCCGAATCCTCTGTCTGCTGCTCCTCCTTCCTCCCAGCCTCCTCACTCCACTACAATGACACCTGCTCAGGAGCGGGAACACTCCCAGGAACTGTTCTCGGGCCCCTGCTTAGATTGGGCAGCAGCGGTTCCTCTCCCACCAGAGGAGTTTATCGTCACTGATGCCCAACCATTCGAAAGTTCCCGGGGTCCGAGGGAAGAGGCTGGGGACTTCCGCCAACTGTCTCAACAACTTTCTGTGGGTGAGGAGGACGATGACGATCAGACACAGTTGTCTTGCAGTGAGGTAGTAGTAAGGGCAGTAAGTCCAAGGGAGCAGCGCACAGAGGATTCGGAGGAAGAGCAGCAGGACGATGAGGTGACTGACCCCACCTGGTGTGCAACGCTTACTCAGGAGGACAGGTCTTCAGAGGGGGAGTCAAGGGCATCAGCAGGGCAGGTTGCAAGAGGCAGTGTGGTGGCCAGGGCCAGGGGTAGAGGCAGGGCCAGACCGAATAATCCACCAAGTGTTTCCCAAAGCGCCCCCTCGCGCCATGCCACCCTGCAGAGGCCGAGGTGCTCTAAGGTCTGGCAGTTTTTCACAGAGACGCCTGACGACCGACGAACAGTGGTGTGCAACCTTTGTTGCGCAAAGCTCAGCCGGGGAGCCAACACCAACAGCCTCACCACCACCACCATGCGCAGACATATGATGGCCAAGCACCCCACAAGGTGGGACGAAGGCCGTTCACCGCCTCCGGTTTGCACCCCTGCCTCTCCCCCTGTGCCCCAACCTGCCACTGAGATGCAACCCCCCTCTCAGGACACAGGCACTACCGCCTCATGGCCTGCACCCACACCCTCATCTCCGCTGTCCTCGGCCCCATCCAGCAGTGTAGTTCAGCGCACCGTTCAGCCGTCGCTTGCGCAAGTGTTCGAGCGCAAGCGCAAGTACGCCGCCACGCACCCGCACGCTCAAACGTTAACCGTCCGCATAGCAAAATTCATCAGCCTTGAGATGCTGCCGTATAGGGTTGTGGAAACTGAGTCCTTCAAAAGTATCATGGAGGCGGCGGCCCCGCGCTACTCAGTTCCCAGTCGCCACTACTTTTCCCGATGTGCCGTCCCAGCCCTGCACGACCACGTCTCCCGCAACATTGTGCGCGCCCTCACCAACGCGGTTACTGCCACGGTCCACTTAACTACGGACACGTGGACAAGCACAGGCGGGCAGGGCCACTACATCTCCCTGACGGCACATTGGGTGAATTTAGTGGAGGCTGGGACAGAGTCAGAGCCTGGGACCGCTCACGTCCTACCCACCCCCAGAATTGCGGGCCCCAGCTCGGTGCTGGTATCTGCGGAGGTGTATGCTTCCTCCACTAAAGCACCCTCCTCCTCCTCCTCTGTCTCGCAATCAAGATGTGTTAGCAGCAGCATGTCGCCAGCAGTCGGTGTCGCGCGGTGTGGCAGCACAGCGGTGGGCAAGCGTCAGCAGGCCGTGCTGAAACTACTCAGCTTAGGCGATAAGAGGCACACGGCCCACGAACTGCTGCAGGGTCTGACAGAGCAGACCGACCGCTGGCTTGCGCCGCTGAGCCTCCAACCGGGCATGGTCGTGTGTGACAACGGGCGTAACCTGGTGGCGGCTCTGCAGCTTGGCAGCCTCACGCACGTGCCATGCCTGGCCCACGTCTTTAATTTGGTGGTTCAGCGGTTTCTGAAAAGCTACCCACGCTTGTCAGACCTGCTCGTAAAGGCGCGCCGGCTCTGCGCACATTTCCGCAAGTCCCACACGGACGCTGCCACCCTGCGCACCCTGCAACATCACTTTAAGCTGCCAGTGCACCGACTGCTGTGCGACGTGCCCACACGGTGGAACTCTACGCTCCACATGTTGGCCAGGCTCTATGAACAACGTAGAGCTATAGTCGAATACCAACTCCAACATGGGCGGCGCAGTGGGAGTCAGCCTCCTCAATTCCTTTCAGAAGAGTGGGCCTGGTTGGCAGACATCTGCCATGTCCTTGGTAATTTTGAGGAGTCTACCCAGGTGGTGAGCGGCGATGCTACAATCATTAGCGTCACCATTCCTCTGCTATGCATCTTGAGAAATTCCCTGCAAACCATAAAGGCAGCTGCTTTGCGCTCGGAAACGGGGGCGGGGGAAGACAGTATGCCGCTGGATAGTCAGGGCACCCTCCTGTCTATTTCTCAGCGCGTACAGGAGGAGGAGGAGGAGCATGAGGAGGAGGGGGAAGAGACAGCTTGGGCCGCTGCTGACGGTACACCGGCTGATTGCCTGTCATCCTTTCAGCGTGTATGGCCTGAGGAGGAGGAGGAGGAGGAGGATCCTGAAAGTGATCTTCCTAGTGAAGACAGCCATGTGTTGCGTACAGGTACCCTGGCACACATGGCTGACTTCATGTTAGGATGCCTTTCTCGTGACCCTCGCGTTGCACGCATTCTGGCCACTACGGATTACTGGGTGTACACACTGCTCGATCCACGGTATAAGGAGAACCTGCCCACTCTGATTCCCGAAGAGGAAAGGGGTTCGAGAGTGTTGCTATACCACAGTACCCTTGCGGACAAGCTGATGGTAAAATTCCCAGCCGACAGCGCTAGTGGCAGAAGGCGCAGTACCGAGGGCAAGGTAGCAGGGGATGTGCGTAGATCGAGCAGCATGTACATCCCAGGCAGTGCAACAGTCTTTAAGGGCCTGGCCAGCTTTATGGCTCCCCACCAAGACTGTGTCACCGCTCCCCAGTCACGGCTGAGTCGGCGGGAGCACTGTAAAAGGATGGTGAGGGAGTACGTAGCGGATCGCACGACCATCCTTTTGTGACGCCTCTGCCCCCTACAACTACTGGGTGTCGAAGCTGGACATGTGGCCTGAACTAGCGCTGTATGCCCTGGAGGTGCTTGCTTGTCCTGCGGCTAGCGTGTTGTCGGAGAGGGTGTTTAGTGCGGCTGGGGGAATCATCACAGATAAGCGTAGCCGCTTGTCAACTGACAGTGCCGACAGGCTAACACTCATCAAGATGAACAAAGGCTGGATTTCCCCAGACTTCTGTTCTCCACCAGCGGACAGCAGCGATACGTAAGCAATACGTAGGCTGCACCCGCGGATGGAAGCTACGTTCTCTCTCACCATCCAAAACGGGGACATTTCTGCTTCATCAATCTGTGTCTAATATTCCTCCTCCTCCTCCTCCTGCTCCTCCTCCTGAAACCTCACGTAATCACGCTGAACGGGCAATTTTTCTTAGGGCCACAAGGCTCACTCAAATAATTTTTCAGAACAATTTTTATAAGTTTCAATGCGCTTAAAAGCATTGGAACTTTAACTTGAACCAATTTTTCGTTACACTGGGCTGCCTCCAGGCCTAGTTACCACTTAAGCCACATTAACCAAAGCGATTAATGGGTTTCACCTGCCCTCTTGGCTGGCCATGGCCAATTTTTGGGATGTACATTAGTACTGTTGATACAGCAATTTTTGTGGGCCCTCGCCTACAGTGTAATCAAATTAATTTTTAGGCCACCTGCATTACAGCTGACGTTACCTCAGCTGTGTTGGGCAATGCAATGGGATATTTTTATGTACCGCCGGTGGGTTTCAGGGAGCCACCCATGCTGTAGGTGCACACTGAGTTTTTAATACATCTGTACACTTCTAAAGAACCCGTCTGACTGGGGCATGCAGTGTGGGCCGAAGCCCACCTGTATTACGCACGACATTACTACCTCAGCTGTGTTGGGCAATGCAATGGGATATTTCTATGTACCGCCGGTGGCTTCCTGGCACCCACCCAGGCAGTGGGTCCACAGGGAGTTTAACCTACATGTGTCCACTTGTAAAGAACCCCACTCTGACTGGGGCATGCAGTGTGGGCCGAAGCCCACCTGCATTAAGCACGACATTACTACCTCAGCTGTGTTGGGCAATGCAATGGGATATTTTTGTGTACCGCCGGTGGGTTCCAGGGAGCCACCCATGCTGTAGGTGCACACTGAGTTTTTAATACATCTGTACACTTCTAAAGAACCCGTCTGACTGGGGCATGCAGTGTGGGCCGAAGCCCACCTGTATTACGCACGACATTACTACCTCAGCTGTGTTGGGCAATGCAATGGGATATTTCTATGTACCGCCGGTGGCTTCCTGGCACCCACCCAGGCAGTGGGTCCACAGGGAGTTTAACCTACATGTGTCCACTTGTAAAGAACCCCAGTCTGACTGGGGCATGCAGTGTGGGCCGAAACCCACCTGCATTAACCCTTTCCAGTCCACTGTGTGACCTGTGAAGACATTAGGGTTTAAGGCTGTACAGCTCCGTTGTTGGTAGACGTCCGTCGGGGTTCTCTTACTGTATATTGCCAGCCTCTCTGCTGTCGGAGCCTATCCTACGTGTCAGCTCATGCAGTACTGGCTTTAGCCAGCATATAGCGCCGTTGTATAACAGCAGAAAAAGAGTAAGCCCCCTAGGAAAACCATATACAAAATGGATTGGAAAGGGTTAAGCACAACATTACTACCTCAGCTGTGTTGGGCAATGCAATGGGATATTTCTATGTACCGCCGGTGGCTTCCTGGCACCCACCCATGCTGTAGGTGCACACGGAGTTTTTACTACATCTGTACACTTATAAAGAACCCCAGTCAGACTGGGGCATGCAGTGTGGGCCGAAGCCCACCTGCATTAAGCACGACATTACTACCTCAGCTGTGTTGGGCAATGCAATGGGATATTTCTGTGTACCGCCGGTGGGTTCCAGGGAGCCACCCATGCTGTGGGTGTTGTACCTGCCTGTGTCTATGAATTAAAAAGCCCGGTCTGACTGGGGCATGCAGACACCTTGACAGAATGAATAGTGTGTGGCACATAGGTTCCCCATTGCTATGCCCACGTGTGCAGCTCCTGATGGCGGTGGCACAGGATTATATTTCTCATTGCTTCTGTACAGCATTGTGGGCTATCGCTCCGCCACTTTTAAAGAGGGTCGCTGCCTAGCCGTGCCAACCTCTGCAGTGTGTGCCTGCGGTCCCTCGTCATGGCAGACGCAATTCTAAATAGACATGAGCGTGGTGTGGCATGAGGGCAGCTGAAGGCTGCCCAGGGACACTTTGGTGTGCGCTGTGGGGGGGGAGGGGGGGCGGTTGGGCAGCATGTAACCCAGGAGAAGTGTCAGTGGAGTGTCATGCAGGCAGTGATTGTGCTTTGTTGGAGGTAGTGTGGTGCTTAGCAAAGGTATGCCATGCTAATGAGGGCTTTTCAGAAGTAAAAGTTGTTGGGAGGGGGGGGGGGCCCACTCTTGCCGGTATTGTGGCTTAATAGTGGGACCTGTGAACTTGAGATGCAGCCCAACACGTAGCCCCTCGCCTGCCCTATCCGTCACTGTGTCATTCCCATCACTTTCCTGAATTGCCCAGATTTTCACACATGAAAACCTTAGCGAGCATCGGCGAAATACAAAAATGTTCTGGTCGCCCATTGACTTCAATGGGGTTCGTTGTTCGAAACGAACCCTCGAGCATCACGGGAAGTTCGTTCCGAATAACGAACACCCGAACATTTTGGTGTTCGCTCATCTCTAGTAACAAATTAACTCCGCCGAGGCCGGGTATATCAGCTAGTAGTAAAATAAATTAATATAGGAATATTTAAATAAATTAATTACCCACACACGTTGGAAGCAGCACACAGAAATACCTTTTATCAAAAGGAGGCTAGGCAATAGTGGAACCTGCACACTCCTAATCAATGGTTCTGGATCCTGAACCACACCTCAGCACGAAAATCTAATATTGTAATGAAGCAGCAATCTGGGGTACTTTAAGGATGTAACTTCACTCACATCTTCAGAAATAAATCAATCTTTATTGTGCCCAAATCACATGGCAACGTTTCAACCGCTGCTGCGGTCTTTATCAAGCCAATGCATATACAGACAAGTGCACTTTATATATAAAAAACACATGACTCCTACCACCAATTATCACCACATATATAAGTTAAAAAATGCAACCCACAAGTACACATGTTACCATTGGATGTCCTGGATAATCGATGCAGGTGATCCCCATCCAAACTGTAGCCCTCATTAGCTAGATGTAATACTCCACCTAGGTGTTGGCGTTTCCATTATTTAACTGCGCATGTGCCCATCTGGTCCGTTATCTGGTCGCGATCTCTGACCCTCTTGGGTCGTCATGGGAACCTGAGCTCACGCGCTGGACTCTCCAAACTATACTAGCGAACTTAACGTGTCTTCAGCGCATGTGTCAAAAACTTCCGTCCGGTCACGTTACCCCTGGCTCGTTCCGTCATCCCTTATCCACCGCGCATGAGCGGGCATATTGTCAGCCGACTATGGAACCAACAATTGGTCTCAGTGTCATTTGTACACTGCATAGAAATGGGTCACCTGACATTGTCTGCTCACTGGTCTGTCCGCTGATAAAAGTATCGCCCTAATATTGTGACCCCTACTAGAGAGTCCATCATAATGTCCTACTACGCATACTATACCTATGGTTATCAACCCCCTACACAGGATACCTAACACAAAGGGAATAACCAGTCACCAAGTGGAGTATCATGCACAAATAAATTGTTTATTCATTCTGATTTGATGCGTCATTTCAACAGTGTCAAACAACACAGAGTAAGACTCTCTTTAAGCACATAAAGTGGGCCCATACAATAACTGCAAGTCAAAAACTGCCATACAGCATCATTTTGGATAGGAAGTCTTTAAACCCAAGCATCCGATACATCCAGGAGTCCATTTAGATTGCAATTCACATGGACCTCATCCTCATGCAGTAAGATATTACACAGACAACCTACTCCTCATATACTAATATATTACACAGACGACCTCCTCCTCATATACTAATATATTACACAGACGACCTCCTCCTCATATACTAATATATTACACAGACGACCTCCTCCTCATATACTAATATATTACACAGACAACCTCCTCATCATATACTAATATATTACACAGACGACCTCCTCCTCATATACCAATATATTACACAGACGACCTCCTCCTCATATACTAATATATTACACAGACGACCTCCTCGTCATATACTAATATATTACACAGACGACCTCCTCGTCATATACTAATATATTACACAGACGACCTCCTCGTCATATACTAATATATTACACAGACGACCTCCTCGTCATATACTAATATATTACACAGACGACCTCCTCGTCATATACTAATATATTACACAGAAGACGTCGTCCTCCTCATATACTAATATATTACACAGATGACCTCTTCCTCCTCATATACTAATATATTACACAGACGACCTTCTCGTCATATACTAATATATTACACAGACGACCTCCTCGTCATATACTAATATATTACACAGACGACCTCCTTGTCATATACTAATATATTACACAGAAGACGTCGTCCTCCTCATATACTAATATATTACACAGACGACCTCCTCGTCATATACCAATATATTACACAGAAGACGTCGTCCTCCTCATATACTAATATATTACACAGATGACCTCTTCCTCCTCATATACTAATATATTACACAGATGACCTCTTCCTCCTCATATACTAATATATTACACAGATGACCTCTTCCTCCTCATATACTAATATATTAAATATATAAAATAATGTCAGTACCTGGACGATGATCATTATGTACAGATACTACTCTAAAGTTAAGGGAGGGTGGTATAATAGATGGTCTGTGTGTTATATTGACGTAAAACGTTAACTAGCAGAAACTGGTGTAAATTATTACTGTAATCCACGCCAGCTGAGACTTTTGTGGTGCATGGACTGCTAAAAGATGCACCAAGCTTATTAGGAGACGTGCGCCTCTTAATACATTCCGTGCATCTTCCTCCGGCCCTATCTGAATTAATGTGTGGAGGGACAGAGGGCTCATGCTGGGTGGAACAGTCACCAAGGCAACTGTACTATTCCTGCAGAGTTTCACCCATGTTTCCTATTTTGAATATATATATATATATATATATATATTATTTTTTATTTTTTTTTTGCAGGTGCCCATTAATCGTGTTCTGCCAGCTAACTGTATGCCAGTGGATACCCATCGCTTCAAATGTATCCTTTTGCTTAGATATGCCCAGTGCCATACATATTACTGTAACAACATTTTACTTGACTGGTAACTTTCTGGACACATGAGCTTATGCCATTGCAAAGAATCACAGAGGTGAGGAAAAAGAAAAAAAAAACAAAAAAAACACATATTCACTGAAAAAGCCAAAAATACCTGAAAGTCTGCAAAGCAGACACGGTCGCCATAGGCACGATCGCCATAAGGCAGGCACAATCGCCGTAGGGCAGGCGCAATGGCCTTAAGCCCTGAAGATATGTAGTCAGCCAGACAATAATGTGTGGAGGAGCAGCTTGTTCCTGGCAGGCTAATATGCAGTCACCCACTCAACCCAGCCCAGTTTGGGGAGGAGTGACTGCATATACTAATAGCCTGCACATGTGAACGATACCAAAGATGTCAGCCATAGATGGGTGGTGACCCACCATACAGGATATCAACCCTGGCTGATATGACAGCGGGTTGCCCTGTATCTCCAAGGGGGGAACAAGCTGCTCCTCCACACATTATTGTCTGGCTGACTACATATCTTCAGGGCTTAAGGCCATGGCGCCTGCCCTACGGCGATTGTGCCTGCCTTATGGCGATCGTGCCTATGGCGACCGTGTCTGCTTTGCAGACTTTCAGGTATTTTTGGCTTTTTCAGTGAATATATGCCATTGCAAAGCTTTCATTATATTATCTTAAAGGACCCCTCCAGCAAAAACACATTTTTTCATCCCTGACCCCCTCCCTCGCCTGATTGTCTGTCACACTCTGCAGGTCTCCTATGTTTATTGCAGTCACTTCTATACAGTGCAGCCTCTTGTGTGATACTTATCAGGCACCATCTTGTTGCAGAGATTTCTCCCTGCTCTCTCTTTCACTATTCTGTGCTTTCAATCCCATGATCCATCAGCACAACATTACATGAACACCTAGAGACTGTACCATCTCCGCCAAGAGGGGGAGGATACTGCCATTACAATTGGTATTCTATATTCACCTAAATATGCTGCAGACCATTAGTAAACAGTCAGGAGGCTGAACTGTGATCTCCTTCATTATAACTATGTGACAACTGTATGGTCATCATCAGTACTTGTGATAAGAGTGTCTGTGTCCTTCTCTAAAGAGCTTGTGTGGTAGGGTCCATCACACAGGATTGAGTGAAAAACTGATGAATGGCTGAAAAACTGATTCTTAACAGAACATAAAGCCAAGTAATTCTGAAGTGGTCAGAATGAGATCACATGACCTACCTGAGAAGAAGGACTCCAGGAGTTTGAGATAGAAAGGAATAACTAAATAAAGCAATACTGGCTAATATATATTGGGGATTAGTTACATATTAAATGCAAAAAAGAAGGGAGTGGCTCATCAACACAACAAAAGCTAATAAAAAGCAATTGAAAGAGCAAATAAACTGTACACAGAAAGTTAACATAACACATCGAAATTCAAGTTCAGCATGGCTACATCAGTAGAAGTGAAGAGGCCCCATAGCAAAGATCGAAACGGACCTCCCTGTTATAATGCTGGGTATTGCCACCCAAGACACTTGGGGGTAGTGTGCATTCTTCCCTCCATGACCCTTTCTTCTACAAGTTTATGCTACCCTGTAACAAAAGGTATGGAAGAACCACAGCTGGGACCCCTCTCCCTATAGGCACCCATGTCTTCCTCTATGCCATGGGGGATGACCATATTAAAGAAGAAGAAATGGGGCAGTTTGGGTCTGTTTTACCAAGGTTCAGTCTCTTTTGCATTGTTCTTAATTACCCGTATTTATCAGATATTGTGGATCCTTACAATGACATCAGAGAACCAGGTAAATATGTACAATAAATAAATAATTTGCTAGTCTGTATATCTCGAGTATTTGTTCACTAATGATGTCTTTAGCAACAATGCCTTTCTTAAATGATGTCTTCCATTGCTAAACGATGCATTTTCCTCCATTGATTTATATATGGATTACCGCCTAATGTCGGTAAATACATAAAGGGCCTCTGATATCTGCTTATTTATTGAAGATGCTGATTTTACTTTTATGCTTGCTAGATCATACAAAATGAAAGGGTCAGTATCTAAATGCTCAGAAACTCAATTTTCTATTCATTTTGTGTCTTTTCAGAAACGCTGAGCCCAGTCTATAAAATGAATGAGCTTCTTGTAAAATATAGCCAGCAATTTGCCGCTAATTGGGAAGGAATTAAAGGCAGTTCACACGTGCCCAGGTTGGTTCTCAGATGAGAGCACAAATGGCTTTTTAATGTCAATGCAAGCAAGTCAATGCCTTTCATTGTTCTCTTTTAATTGTTTTTAGGCTACTGGTTTATTGACTTTTGAGCAGTCAATACTTTCCACTTCAGGTTACAATGTAAGGGGACATTAAAAGACATGGAAGTGGTTATTTTACCCTTTAGCAGAAACTTATTATTTTTAAAGGGATACACTTTTGGGAGTTGGTAGGCTTTGGTAGCATTGGCTTTATTGGGGTTATTGGGCAGGTTTTGGGGTTGGCACAAGTGGTGGAGTAAGATACCAGGCAAGAAGCCCAAAAAAGGTCTGACTCACTCGAGCTTACAGCCATTATAACAATACTGTGGCCATGTGGTCTCTCCATATGGCACCAAACTAGGGTGCATTTACACAGGCAATACTCCTGTGCGAATTCTGTCCAATTGTGATATTGACGGAACTCGCACGAGAATAGAACCCATTCAAATCAATAGGTTTATGTATACCAGAGATTTTTCACTTGGACCAGTGGTCCAAGTTTGAAAAATTGCTGCATGTGCTATTTTTATGCAAATCTCGCTCAAGAATTAGTCATGTATGTGCGATGTGAGTTGTGCTTGAGAATCTGAGACGCAGCTCCCATTGCCTGTGTAAATACAGTCTTACGTAATTATTTTTCCCCTAGAAGCATTTCTATAGACTATCTCCGTATTGTGGTATCCAATGGAGCATGCCACAAATGTTTTAGCCAGGAAACCTCCTATATTAGGGCTCAGACTCTATATGGCAGTTCACAAAATCCCTACTGGTCAAATGCAGGATTTCTGATTGTCACTGTCTACCATTACCAGTCCATTACAGACAGTGGGTTGTGGTTTATCGTTGAGCTTCCAGTCACAGGCTTGTGTCTGTTGTAGGCTGTGAGCAACTTTGGAATTACAAGATAAACTGCTGCTAGTGCATTTGCAACACCCCAGAGGGGTGACCCTGGGCACCTGGCTAACGTGAAGAGCTGGGAGGGATAAGTGCTGACTTGTCATGGTGGCACTTACCATGTTCTGCTCCTGGAGGGATAACATGCAGCCAAGGACAGTGTAGTATCGCAGGCCGCCTTCAACACCCCTAGGATAGGTAATGCCAATAAACGGGATGCGGGGAGTTGTAGTACTTATCACTTGTGATGCCGCCGTTCCCACACACCAGTATGCTACACGGCGTAGTATCGTACCTCGCGTCCCCAGGAATGGTTAGAGCCCGATATAACTTATACTGAATATAACTATTTGTATAACAGGTAATGCAGGTACAATTCACTTTAAACATTAGCAGGCTATAGCTCAGAGGTTAGGGAAGATACACAGGATGAATACGGTCCTACAGTCCACATTAACTATATGTCACCGATCCTGGACTGCGAGTACTCCAGAGGAGGAAGGGGGATCACTCCACAGACTCTCCGGCAGACAATTATTAAAGAAGGCATTCCCAATAAAACACTCCGCACGGCATACGCGTCACAATAAAGTACCTCTGTGTGGTGATCCTAACTATGGATGGCCGCACGGGAAAAGCCTGTAGTGTTAACAGATACCTGTTTAGAGAACTTGTGTAGGGCTCTCTCTCTCTCTAATCATGGGACTCACTCCTCTCACATCCACATGCTACAGGATATCGCTCCTTTTCCTCCATCTTCACCTACATGGAAGCTGAAGGTGCTTCCATGTGGCTCTGTGTTAGCACTCTGTAACAGGCAAGATGGTTCTCCTCCTTTCCCACTCTCTATCACTGACATTTATCACCTCACTTGTACCACATGACAAGACAAACTGATACATCTACATGCAGGCAATGATTTTATTACTGTTAACCTTTCAAGCGCCGCAGCTGTGCAACACACACACTAGATTTGACAGGACAAGCTTTGCACATTGCATCTACATAGGACAAAACATGTATGACATTTATGGAGGGGACCAGGATGGTGGTCTGGGCCACTACACATTGGGGTCAGTTAAAAAATGTAAAGCGACCCACTGGTTTTGAGACATAATTCTGTTTTAGGATAGAAGGGGGAGCGGATTATATTACCTGGAGTTGTTCTTCTCTGCCGCCCTTCCAGTAAACCAGTTTCAGACCATGTTTTCCGCCGTCCTAAATAACTGCGGCAATTTTCTAACTACTTAATGCTCACTGTGCACTGCTCTCTGAATAGCCAGTGCTGATCATATGATGAGCAACTTTGGCCAATCAGAGAGTAGGTACAATGCATTGGTAGTCTGAAAATTTAGTTGGTCATCATGAACAGCTGAAAATGGGACCTGGAACTGGTGTTTCGGAGGGAGGGCCAAGAAGAACAACTGCAGGTAATAAACCCTTCCCCTCCAGTCCTGGAATTTTGTCCCAAAACCGGAGGGTTGTTTTAAGGTAAAATCTCAAAATGAATGGAACCTTGTGGGTGACAGATTCTCAAATATGCAGGAGTAATGGACAATTATGGAAAAGTACGGTATATTAAACCTACTGGTAAAGCGATCTGTTCAGAGCCCCAGGCACAGATCTGGCACAAAATACTGGACAAAATACACCATTTTGTCCGGGAAACAGCCAGAGCAGGGCAGAAGACTTATGGACTCCTTTACCTCCAGTAGTGTCCATTGGGCACTATTCGTTTCCATCAAAGGACGGATCTAGCTTTCTGTTTTCTGGGAAACTGAAAGCTGAGCGGCAATGTGAATGGAGTCTAAGAGGAAAGACCCTAGAGCAAGATGCAAGTGAAATGTGAGCACATTGTTCTGTATCCTACTATTACTAGTGCTGGATTATCCAAATATCAAGATTATTAAATGCCAGATAAAAAGCAATTGACTGTGGTTGCCCAATAACTCTTTCTCCAAGGAAGGAGACTGATAGCGGTTTTCTAGTATAAAAGTCTGGCAGTGTGAAACATCTAGTAGTTCATCATCAACACTGACTATGCAGAGGTAACAGTAGAGGGCTTATAATATTCACACATAACATAGATAACCCATTGACTTGAATGGACTCTGTCTAATATTCCATTTCAGTTGATTCACTGCTGCATCAAACTGATAAAGATAAAATTCCAGTGGTGTGACGACAAGTGGTAGTTCATCTCTAACACCATTTTTAATCCGCGGCATGCTTGGTGGTTGTGGCACCTTCTTCAGACTCTGTTTAGCAAGTTCAGCACTTGTAATAATTGTCTTATATGGAGTCTGAAGGACTCTATTGAATGATTACAAGATAGTCCCTACATAGTGTATGGTGCCATTGCAGTACTGGCATGGAACTGGCCCAAAGCCACAGATAATGAAAACCCTTCTGGGAGGTTGAACCATGCAGCCTGCATTCAGATGGCCATGTTTAAGGAATCGTTTTCCCCCCCACATATTCGCAGATCCTCTGGGCACAGATGTGGCATCAGATATTGGCACCGGCATTTGCTACATGATTTTTGCCTTTGCACATAACCATAGTTTTTCTCTATGTATTATCTGCATTTACTTGCCTCTGGCATTTCCTTCATCAATAATAACATTTCATGCATTCAAAAAATATTCTTTTTCATCTCCTCTGTATCGCCATGTGTTTCGCTGTATACATATTTTTTGTTGTTGTATGGGCTCTATACCTTATAGATATGCTATATGGGTAAATGAGACTATATATGCATCTGATTGGGTCTTTGTATCCCTGTAGTAGTGGTACATTCAGACAACTGATGTATCCAGTGAATCTTTACCCACTAATATATAAGTTTCCTGATGAGTCAAGTTCCTTGACCTGGTCTCTCTATCTATTGGGATTATTGCCATACCTATTAGTACCCCATATTGAGCTGCTAACTGCATGTGTGCAGTTTTGAGCCATTTTGAGAGCTTTTTGCCTCAGCTGTGTCGCTATGAGAACGTTTTTGCTATCATCACGGTGGTACGGCCATTTGGCACATGCGCAATGTTTCTCTGTGCCTCTGCATAATAATAGGTACACAGTTATGAGTTACTTGGAGATATCGCGTGAATATTGGAGTCCCGCGCATTGCGCAGTGCAACTCTGGGACTCTGCGCGGCACTCTGGACCTTTGTGCATTGCTATGGACGTTATGCCTGTAATAAGGCTGTTGTATATGCTGCTGCCACTCCCGGCCCTGCGACTGTGGCCCAGTGGTAAGTAAGCATCATCACTTGTTATGGGAGTGAACCTCTGTTTTAATTACTTGTCTGTGATTGGTGTATAACTTGTACCCTGTTCCCCTGAAAATAAGACATACGCTGAAAATAAGACATAGCATGATTTTCCAGAATTTTTGAGGATGCAAAATGATTTTTCAGGCTTTTTGAGGATGCTTTAAATATATATGCCCTACTCCAAAATTAAGCCCTGCTAACAGTTAATTAAAAATGTCAATTTAAATAGTGTCCAGGCAGCTATACATGTTAAAAAAAGTTAAACCGTTTTGAACAAAAATTAATACAAGACAATGTCTTATTTTCGGGAAATACGTTATTTAATGTGGGGTTGGTGTATTGTGGCCTCAGTTTGACAAAGACCCCTTCTGGGGTTGAAACATCACGTGTATTTCTTATCTTGGAGCAATAAAGGATCCTTGATAGGGATGCAATCATTTTGTAAACGTTTGGCTACGCTGCTCAATTCATCTATTTGATAACTCTTTATTCATTGTCTTTCAGCCATGCAGAGTGGGAAAGCCTGATGACAAGCGGCAGTGCATTTATTTTCTGTGGGACAGAGAGGCTTTTAGCGCATATACTATCAGACAGGTTTCTGGCTATGGATTTTACAGGTGAGGATAAAATAAAACTAATACTTCTGGCAAACGGTTTGTTCAGATGACAGATGTAGCAAAGTTTAGCTTGACAGGGATAACTTTCTGTGACAAGTTATCTTAAGCAGTTGGAAAGCTATTCTTCCCTTATCATAACACAACAAAAGCCATTGAACTATCGAAAAGGCAGATAGACTGTGGCAGAAGTTATGTTAATGCATTGAGTCAAGTTGAACTTTGCTACTTCTGTTCATGACAGTCAATTAATGGGTTAATTAGTCTATCATTTTACCCTAAAAGTACTGTGAACTTTACACAACCGAGTTGTCCTCCTTTTGAGATATCCTAATAGTCCTATCAGAGGTGCCACTCATAACCAGATCAATAGATCACCTAGTTTACCATAAAACCTGACCGTCATATGAATAAGCATTGTTTGGCTGAGGTATATTGTCTAACAATGGAGGATCCATAATGTCTGCATATACCATAGACAGCCCATTGATTTGATTGGACACTGTCTAATCCTCCATTTACACTCATATGGTGCTGCAGTGGAATTGAACACTTGCTGCCAGGTTCCATCCCTAATTGCTAGGGGTTCTAGCAGTGAGACATCCTGTGATTATCTTATGGTCAGGGGACCCCCCCTTCCAACGAAAAAAAGAGTTGTTTAAAATGGACAACCATTATAGTAAATTTATGAATTTAAGCCATCGACTGTTTTGTCCCTTCATCCTGTGAACTAAATGGCTTCCTTATTAGAGATGAGCGAGGCCCCAAATGCTCGGGTCCGCGTTATTTGAGCCGAGCTTTTTGTAAAATTCGAGAGCTCTACTCGAGTAACGAACCCCATTGACTACAATAGGAGGCTCAAGCATTTTTGTATGTGGGACGTGGGTGTCGAGCTTTTACTTTCTTTTTTCCTAGGTTCATCCCTCTCCCTCTCCCCTCCCCTAGAAAACATGCAGAGGAGTGTACACTCTGATAAGTGCAACCCCAAAGACCCCAGTAGCGAGGTAGACAGGTACATAAATGAGGAAAAAAGCTAGTAAAGCTAGTCTTTTTTTTGCCATGGTGGTGGGGCTGCAATAAAACGCAGAGCATCTAACTGATGAGAGACCCCCATTTGCTCGTGGCACTTCATTTGTGGAATATGCAGATATGGATTATCTTTTCTAGATTGTCAGCTAATGATTCTTCTGGATCAAGTACGAACAAGTCAGAGTTTTTCAAGACAATCCATGGTTGATGTGCAGAAAAGGTAATTTTTAAAAATTTTTTAATAAATTCTTTATTTGTAAATATTTAATTTTTAGTTACGATTGCTAGACTGGATGTACTCACTCCCCTTTCTTAACCCGCTCCCCTTCTTAACAAAAAGTCCATGCATACATTGGCTTTTAAAGTGGGCTAGGCCACAGCTTTATTAATTATTCTCAAACTTTTAAGACTTTTCCGTGCTTAAAAATACAAATTCTCCCATGAGTCCAAAAGGCATCAGAAAGCTCCGATATGTGACAACTTCTGACATCATAAATAGAGATGAGCGAACGTGCTCGTTTAGAGCAATTACTCGATCGAGCATCGCTTTTTTTCGAGTAACTGCCTAATCGGGCGAAAAGATTTGGGGGTTGCCGGGGGTGAGCGGGGGGTTGTGGTGGGGAGTGGGGGGGGGGAGGGAGAGAGCTCCCCCCTGTTCCCCCTTGCTATCCCCCACTCCGCCCCCCCCCCCCCCCCCGGCGCCCCCCAAATCTTTGCTCCCGAGTAGGCAGTTACTCGAAAAAAGCGATGCTCGATCGAGTAATTGCTCTAAACGAGCACGTTCGCTCATCTCTAATCATAAACAGACTGCTTAGTCATGAATTTAAAACAAACAACCATTGTCTTACTCCACTCCCGGGAGTGCTGCTGTTGCAACTCCTCCCTTCCTCTTCCTCTCCCCTTTACCCCTTCTTCTCTCCTTCCCTAATTATTCTCTCCCCATCCCTCTCACTGTGTGTCGCAGCCCCCTCCTTCTCTCACCGCGCCCTTCAGTTACTGGCAGCTGCATTATGCATTATTCTGCCTTGCAATTGTCATTTTCCAGATGTCAGACCAACTTTTGGCAGTTATTAGCATGTGTCATACTTCACCAACAAACAAGGTGGAGGATGTTCACACAGATATTTGGCTGTTGTGACAAGATCTCCAAAATTTGAGGGAGTCACTGCTACAGAGGACCGTATATCAACTAAAGAAGTCAGTTGTCACGGACTTACCATGACCACCCCAAGCCGTGTGCCATGAACTTCTCTGCTGAAATAACCCTTTAAATGATTCTGAATAACGATCATTTCCAATTTTCTGTGTCCAGTCAGTCTCACTTGTGGTTGGAGCGACCTGTGGAGACAGCCCTGATGCTGAGTGTGGCGGGCGTGCGTTCTCTGATGCTGAACCAGTGGTATACGCCTCTAGAGCAAAACGCCAAAAGACTGGACTTCCTTTCCGAATGTAAGTGATTCTGTGGATATCTTCATCTCTCAATACATGTAATAAGACTTTGGGAAATGGCATATCAGCACTATCTGGGCTAAAAAAAAACATTTTTTCCCTCCCTGAAATTCACATTAAATAGGTCACTTGTATTTGATATTTGTATCTTCACACATTCCATACTTATTCATTTACTTTGTTAGATCTCTTAGCTCTTGGCAAGACAACAGGGCAAACCGTTCATAGCCAGAGAAAACTGGGAAGCGACTCTGAAATTAAATTAAAGGGTAGGTATGGCTGCTCCAGTATACAATTGTATGAACTAATATTGCTGAAAATACTGTATTGTGTCTGAAGTTTGCTAATTTATCTGTGGTCATAATAGTCATTCTTTCATACACAGGCTTACAAAACCTGTGTAAATAATATTTTATAGTTTTTTTCAGTATTGTGCTTTAAAGCGTACCTGTACTTTCATATGCATCTTCAAAATCAGTTCCAATGTATGTGTACACTATACACACATAATAATACTAAGACACATAATACTGATTCTGGTATTTTTCATCAGTATCCGGTCTGCAAGCTCAATCTCAAATCTTCAGTCTTCCCTGAGCTGGAGGGTGTAGACTAGCTCCTAAGATGACTCTATATACTGCATATATAGGAGAGCAGGATATCTTCTCTAACTGTCTGTAGCACACATATGTAACAACATCATGAAGGACATTATGCAGCAGGATAACAAAAAAACATGCTATTTTAGTATTCTGTACTTTTTTTTGTACAGTGTTTACCGTGCTGGATAAATATTGTGATATTTTAATAGCTTGGACTTTACCGCTCAGTGGTAATACCACGTATATGTTTTTGTTTTTTTTATTGTTTAGAATTTTTATGGGTAAAAGGGTGTAATGAACTTTCAATATTATTATTGTTGGGTTTTGTTTTTTTTTACTGTTTAAAGAATTTTATTCAACCTTTTCCTTTCATTTTTTTATTTAGTCCCCATATGGGGACTTGAATTTGTAATTGCTTGTACTGTATACTGCAGTACTTCAGTATTGTAGTATATAGGGATTTCAGATGTCTGTTATGACTTACATCTGTCTGGACTTTTGCAACTAGATTCTGCACCTGTAATCTCACTCCACTGCTAACATTCCTTACCATCAACATTCTCAAAGGGAAAAACGTCTACCAAACATCATGGGCCCCTCTAGACAGTCGGTAGCTGCAGAGAGACTATAAGATTTCTCACAAAGCTCAAACTAAGGCCGCTTGCAGATGAGCGGCTCGGATCCGGCGGCGAGGATTCTCGCCACGGGACCCGACTCGAGCGCCTGCAGGGACGAGCGCGTACTCACCCGCGCCCGGCGGCCCTGCTCTTTCATGTGCCGGACGCTGGGCAGCCGGCGCATGCGCAGACTGGAGTCGGCGGCCGGGCGAGTGACGTTTCTGTGCTGGGCTCTGCGAAATTTCATACGGCCAAACCGCGGCCGTCTGCATAGGATTGCGTTTGTTAACGCAATCCTATGCAGGCTTTGAGCGGCGGAAATCCCACCGCGGGATTTCCGCCCGTGTGCAGGCGGCCTGAGACAGTATTAAAACATTCAGTACCCCACAAACCGCAGTGTATTCTAAACAAATAGAGCATTGCCCTGATAAGCAGTCAGAATCTGGCAGTGATACTGAGCTCATACTTAAACAGATGTCCAACCAATTCTTGGCGGCCATTACCATGTAAGAAAAAAATAAAATAAATCTTGTTATTTGTATAGCGCCAACGTATTCCACAGCGCTTCCATAAATGGCTCCCCTATGCTATAAATACAATAAATAGGTTTAGGTAATACTCCAGCTTATTGATGAATTAGCAAAAATCTTATTTTTCTTTCTCTTGCCTTAAAATTGTATCTTCTTTTAAATATTAAGGCATTGCGATTTCAATGGATGCTTCTATGTCCTATGATCTCCTTTTATATCTACCTGGAGATAGTTGCCACTATCTGTAGCATTTAGAATGAATTCAATTAAAATTAGTGACTATAATGGGATCCGCTCACTTTTCGCCCAGCTGCTCTACTTTTGGATACAGCGCTTTTTCTTCCGGTACTTTCAGTGGGATCAGTGACAGCCCCTCTGGCCGGAGGTTCTGACGCCGATGTGAAACCACGCTTACTTGTGTAACTTTGTCTTGACATTTGTTTCAATAAACTAAGTTTAAAAACATGTCCAGATAGGTAAAGTCCCCTGGTGCAAGCACCAAATCATGACTGACTCCTAGGGTGACGTCACATCATGACATTTTCTAGGTAGACTGTTTTTGTGGGGTGGTTTGCCATTGCCTTCCCCAGTCTTTTTTTTAACCCCCAGCAAGCTGGGTAGTCATTTTACCGACCTTGGAAGGATGGAAGTCTGAGTCAAACCTTGAGCCGGCAACCTGAACCACACAGGGATTGAACCTGCAACCTTTAGGTCGTGAGTGAGAGCTTAGGACCACATTTCTGCTGCAACATGTGTTTCTATTACTGTAGTGACAAAGATAACAAGATGGTTTACATGAAGTGGTGTGGAGGTGCTGCTTTATGCTACCTGTAAAAGTTTATGGAGAGAAAATAAGAGAGAAGGAGGGAGAGAGACTCACACAGACCTAGCTGCAGATAACTGTCCATTGCTCAGTATTTTTCTAGTGTTTTGTATGTTATTGTTATGTATCAGTGTGTGTGTTACAGAGTGTTAGGGAGCAGAATCTGTAGTTTTTTCCATGTGCAGTGTATATGTTACGATCGTGTGGGCAACCTAAGCACGGGAGCCCACACGATCGTACCCAAAAAGGGATAGAATGGATAAGGGTGGACGCACACAGGTAGCACCAGGGTCACACGGGATTCACACAAGTTTCAGGCAACTCACCCTGTTCTACACGGGAGGATGGCATGGCCCTACCTAAGCGGGGAACATTGCCCCAATAAGGGCAGCCCAGCGGTCTTCGGATCTGGGCCCTAGCTGATCCTAGGAACCACGCCACAGAACAGGAGACATACACATGCTACATGACAGAGACAGAACCACAGGATACACAGCATACAGCAGCCACAATGCAACCACTAGAACAGATGATAAGCTGAATATAAATACCAGGTATTGGTTGACATTTTGTACAAAACATGGAAGCTAGCGGGCCACTTCACGGCTCCTGGTTATACCGCTAGTCCCTACACTAGCCAGGAGTTCAGAAGAATCGGACAGAGTTCACACAGAAAGCTGAAACAGGAAAGGACACAGTTAGCAGGTCACGCAGCAAACTGACACAAAACTGACAGAATTTAAACGTACAAACGGACATGAACCAGCAAGACAGATTACTCAGCAAAGCTTGCAACAGAACAGAACAGAGCACTGGACACACAGCCAGCTGCATCAGGAACAGGACAGAGTACAGGGCACACAGCCAGCCAGACTCCACTCAGAGATCACATGCACACAGATGAAACTCACAGCAAGTCTATGTGTCCTCATACCAGGGGGAATAGACAGTGAACTACACAAGCTCACATAGGGAACCGTGTCAAGTTACACCAACTGACACACAGAACAGACAGTCAACTACACAAGCTGACCTAGGGAACAGTGTTCAGTTACACCAACTGACACCCAGAATAAGACATAAGACCTTTGGAGGCTGCACCTGTACAGGGGGAAGGAAAAGGGGGCTGCATGTACTGCAGACTAGGACTACAGGTGTCCAAACAATCTTGGGGAAGCAGAGAGACAATAGACTTACTTGCAAACACAGATAGAGTGGGAACAAGCTGAACATGACTGATAACAAGTTACAGGACACAGAAGTAACATGAGTGCTCACCCTAGGGTCCAGCCAGAGACTGACCAGGAGCTGGGTTTATATGTGAGCGCAGATCCAGGAGATTGGCTAGCAGGAAGTACCACACCCAGCCAGCTCAATTAACCCTCAACCACCTGACTGTGCTGCTAGGAGTACATAGTACAACAAATCCCAGCAGCACACGTAACAGTATAGAAGACAAAATAACAGTCTCCTCCCACGAGCTCAGAGAGAACTGAAAATTAGAAATGCATGGTACAGAGGGTAAAATAGTGATAAATACAGTATAGAAGTCGTGTAATGGCCAGAAACAGTGTTATTCTTGTGTCCCTACTTGGCATCTTACTCTGAAAAGTCATCTGAAAGTACGGGTACGCTATAGTTCTCCAGTTTGTGAACATGTATTATGTATTACAACCTTGTACTTTTATTTTTTGCTCTAGAAGAAGACAGTACTACGGTCACACATGATGATGCTGGGCAGAACCGCCGTGACTCAAGACCTCTTTTTGGAGACCCGTCCCCATATAGCTATATACTGTATGGACTACCCAATATGGTTGTGATGTGATGTCCCTTGTTTCCTCTGTAGCAATAAACTACTCATGTATTTTGGTGACTGGAGAGAGTGAACGGACCATACTTTTCTAAATGAAAACAGTCGTGATATTTCCATAGACAGATCCCCGGGTTGGTTTGAATTACTGTAATTTTACTGCAATAATCCAATATTCACTCAACACATTTGCTTTTATTTATAGCAGTGTACCAAATTGAGACTATTAAATTAATCATTTCAGCTGGAGTATAAACTGTCTTTTAGCAGTGATTTAGTACCATGTATGGGGTATTAATTGAAACAACGCTGTGTTCTTTAGCCAAATATCTGTGGCCTTTTATCTGTGTGGAACATTGGCTGCAAACTGCGCAACACGTGTGTGTGCGAAGGGGATGGGGTCATGGAAAAGAACAACTTGTTGAATAATGTACTCACAACATATTTAAAGTCATCATTTCATAAGCACGAGTTTAATATCTTCCATAAGCCATAGCCTGGTACACAACATAAGCTCTTTACCCTTGATGGGACTATAAGAAGTTGAATTGGTGCGTCAACTTTTTGGGATTGAACTGCTTATCTATTATGAAACTTTCCTATTATTAAATTGCTGCATTTGAGAATTGCATTGTCATGGATGGACAAAGATAATGTAGTCTGGATTAAGGGCTCCTACCCACTAGCGATATGTTTTCTTGCGATGTGAGAGCGAGTGAAAATGCATAACTATGAAACCAATGATTTTCAATGGGATTTCATTTGCGATTTTTGACTTCTGCCACCGCTGTGACAGCTATAGCGGGGACTGCGGGGATGAAGGAATCCTCTGTCTTAGCTGTCACAGCTCTGACAGAAGTCCGCGATACTTTCCCATTGCTTTTAATGGGGCCGGCGCTGCTGCGGCCCCATTGAAAGCAATTGGTTGCAGGCAACCCCCGCAGCAATGATTTTCGGGGAAGGGCTTGAAATATAAGGCTTTCCCTGAAAATCAGCCATAGCTGTATAAAAAAAAAAATTAACTCATGTAGAAGAGCTGTCCGGCTCTTCTCTCCAGCCCCAGCAGTCTTCTTTTTGTCTTCTGGCCTCCAGAAAGTGCTGCCTCTGATTGACTGAGCACTCTGAACAATCAGAGGCAGCGTCCAGCTGTCATTGAATGACAGCTGAGCGCTGCCTGTGATTGGCTGAGTGCTGTGACCAATCACAGGCAGCGCTTAACTGTCATTCAATGATGGCTGGACACTGCCTTTGATTGGTCACAGTGCTCAGCCAATCAGAGGAAGTGCTTTCTGGCGGCTGGGATTTTTCAATCCTCGGCCTCCAGAAGACAAATTATATCTGTCCATTTATGTGGCAAAAACCTTTACAGAGTTATTCTATGTTAAAGTGACTCGTGTCAGATTTCCAAAATTTGGCTTGGTCATTGAGACGCAAACAGGCTTTGTCACTAAGGGGTTAAATCAGTGTTTCCCAAACTCTATTCCTGGCAACCCCCATCAGGTCAGGTTTTCAGGATTTACATAGTATTGCACAGGTCATGTAATTATTGTCAGTGCCTCAGACATTGCCACAGGTCTTCTCTCTATAGGAAACCCTCAAATCATGATCTGTTGGGGAATCGCAAGTTTGGGAAACGTTGGTTTAAATCTTGTAAACTCTAGGACAACTACTTTAAGAACTTGAAAATGAAGCCAACAGAAGGACAGAAGTGTGTTGAGGTAGTGGGAGGTAGTGAGCTATGCATGACCTAAAGGGACTATATAGGGTAAGAAAAACATGGCTGCTTTCTTCCAGAGAGAGCACTACACCTGTCCACAGGTTATATTTTGTATTGCAGCTCATCTTCCTTGAAGTAAGTGGGACTGAGCTTCAAAACTACACACAACCTGTGGACAAGGGTGGTGCTGTTTTTGGAAGACCGCAATCTTTTTTTTTTCTCATCCTGGATAACGCCTTTAAGGCTTGTGTTGAGTTAGGTAGCATGTAGAATTCTATGGGGCAATACCCAGCTCTACTATGTGCAGAAGGCACTTGAACGGACAACAAAAGTTAGAATAAAAACTACCGTTACCATAATTTACCCTTCTTCTGTTTTCCGGTTGTGTCCCAAAGTGTATTAAAGGGTACAAATTTTGGTAAACACATTTTCTATATGTGTCCTTCTCAATTCCAAAACTAATGCCTGTTATTTAAGAAGCTAAACAAAAGTAGTGGGTCGTAGGCTGCTCCGCTGCTCAGTATGCAAGAAACACAAGACATGACAATTCATGCCCATGGATGGGACCCCGAGAAGGAGATTGACCTCTATGGCTCAATACCGGTTTCTGAATTTTGCAGAAAAACTTGCGGAATGTTGAATAAGTAAAAGGTAAGAGTTTTCTCCTAATGTTACACTCATCATCATTCCTAGAATGCAGTACATTTACATGCAGTGATGAAAAACCAGGTAGCACATTAATCTCTGCTATTCTTTCAAAACCATAGAAACATTTGGAAAGTAAAGAAAGATCTTCAGAAGATTTGACTCATTAGATATTTAGTTAAAAAGGCTAGCTAATTGCCAGTAAATGCTTTTTTCTGTAAAAGCAGAATGAAATATAAAACAGTAATTTAATATAACACCTTGTAATTTTCCTTTAAACCAATATTAATGAGAGCTAAGTCAGTTTTTACAATTCCTCGTAATTAAAACTATAATTAAAATTACTGCTACTGAAAGGCAAATGAAAGTAAATGTACTGCTCAAATTATTAAAAAATATATTAATGCTATTAGTTATTAAGTTAACCTACAGAATTTGTAAAATTCTGGCCTTTTTGAATTTCAAAATACATTTATGTACAGTTTTTTCACCAGCCAAGGTAAAAAAGGGTGTGTGGTTTTGGGAGTGGCTTAACGCTGCATGGGATTTTACCTGTTATTCCGCCTGGAAATGTATGAATAAACTGACAACTGGTTGTTCCCATTCTTATATTTTAGTGCTATGCTCTAATGCCCCTAGTACTAAAGTTCCAGCCACCAATGCATCTTGTATCGTGTCGCTAGCTGGTGATGTCCCCATAATGAGGCACCAGACAAAAACAATCCCTATATTAGGGCATTAGCTTTTGATGCCTTCATAAAAATGACTGGGTGGTTTGTGGGCTACTTATGATCTGCTATAGTTAGGAGTGTATGTAACCCTCACGGGGCCCAATAGCAAAGCTCAGAATTGGCCCACCTAGATCCCTGGCTTCAAAGGTAAAAAAAATATATATATATATATATATATAATTTTTTTTCTTTTTTTTTTTTTTTTCTTTAAGATACCTTTTATGAAAGCAGACTCAGAAACAGCAGCTCTAAAAAGAATGCAGTCACCATATAATAGATACCACCTCTATATAGTGATTACAGCGCAGTTACCTCCGTTGTAAGTGGTGTCTTCTCTGATTGGGGTTATCCATTTTTGTTTTTATTTTCTATCTAGGCCGAGAGCACCATAAAGACCACAACTCATCTCTGTATACTCTCTCCACCCTGTTGCTACCCCGAATTGAATCCCTTAGTACCCTCTATAATAATGGTGCCCTCTCTGTAGTTCGAGATAGTAATAATGCCCCTTCTGTGTTTTTATACAGTAATAGTGCCCCAACCAGCCATTCACCTAGCAGCAACACTATTAGTAACCTCTGTCATTCACAGAATTTTTGGACTGGATACCATGCTGTTCTATACGTAGAAGAACCTGACTTCTCCCCGTCCCCTGCGCTAAGAGCACAGTACATGCAGGAGATGAGGTTCTTCTCTTCATTGAACAGTGCATCATTCTGTCCGGAACATCTATAAGTTAAAGAAGTTGTTTGTAGAGTTGGGGTCTGGCCGGAGGTTTGCCCAGATGTATATTTTATAACTGACCATCGATGGGCCAGATTGAGATTGAGCTGTCCTTACTTAGCAGCTTTCTGCTCTGATTTATGGGGTTGTCCCAAATAAGAATATGGAAAAGGGATGTCTTAATAAGACAAACAACTTAGTATAGTTCCAAATTGTTTCCTCCCTGCATTATTTTATATGTAGACCACTATGTAACCCATAGAAAATACTCCAAATGCCTAACCCTTTGCCCTTTTCGCCTTGCATACCTATAAAGTTTATGTTCACCGCTACATTGAAAAGAGATAGATGTCCATAGAAGGTATCTGAGGCCCAACTCGTGGCAATCAGGTGATGGCCAGCTTGGCTTCAAACTCTACATAAATCATCCACACTTTAGTTACTTTACTAAGTATTTTACATGTGACGACCTTGTAATAGTAAATATTTTATCCAAGTACAAAGTTTAATCTGTTAATCTGTTCTTTCCGGCGATTGATCGAATCCTTTTTCCCATTTCTCTGCAGTCCAATCTCTTGATCAGAAGACAACTTGTATCTCCTCACAAAGCTTTCTGCCTCTTCATTCTGCCCACTGTCATTTCCACTTTACAACATCAATACATTCAGGAGATTTTATTGTGTTTAAGCACTGTTAAATCCGGACCTCTGACTCCCCCTATGATGTAGGCCTATGCGCCCAAGGCACATGATACAGATAAAAGACACGCTCGCGCCGGTTGTTGTTTTAGTAGTCTCAGAGCAGCTTACAAATCTCGGGTTTTGTGCAGCCATTAATTCTACTACTTTCACAGAAAAGAGGATTAGTTCACAGATCAAGACAGTAAACACCCGTTACACTTAAAGGAGTTTGCCGAGTTACTGAAAAATATATTTTGTGATGTGTTCGTGTACAGACGTGACCTCTGCAGTCAATCAGCCATGTTGTCAATTACTTGATCAACCCCTTTAATTTATGTCAAAAAATGTCCCCTCTATTATTAGCGGATATGGATAAAGTATTCTGAGAAAAGGACACATTTTTAGAGTGACCTACCCTTTCATTGTCCCACTGGGTCGCTCAGTGGTTGGCACAGTTGTGTTGCAGCACTAGGGTTTTGGGTTTGAATCCAACCAATGGCAACATCTGGTTGGAATTGATAAATTTTCCATCTGTTTGTATCGGTTTTTCTTCGGGTTCTCTAGCTTTCCCCTACACTCCAAAAACACACTGATAGGATAAATGACTTTCTATGAAATTGATTCTACTGTGTTTAAATCGAAATATTAGATTGTGAACCAACAGCATCAGATGCTCCAACTTTATTACAGTAGGATGTTTTTAGCTCTCGGGAACCCATAATACGCCCCATATAGAAATATAATTCTATAATTTTATAGTTGGTCTGAGAAATGTTAACTGTCTTGCTTGTAGCCATCTCTGAGCAGGGGGAATTTACCAACTTTAATGTAAGTGTTGCTGCTTTTGGAGAATGCTTAATCCAGGGCTCCAGGGAACTTGGTTGGAAGTCACTGATCTATTGATACATTAAAACTTTTCCATTTTTTAATTTGCACTTCTGAAAATAAAGCCATGAGCAAAATAACAAAAAAAAATCACTAAGGACATATCTGGTTATATCTGTGTGAGCGGCTCTTAGACCCCCTGTGTGTAAAAAATAAACAGATATATGCTTAACCATCCATGGCCTCCGGGATCCAGCGCTGCAAATCGCTGCGGCCCCGATGATTCCTGTAACAACTAATGTCACAGTAAATCGGGTGACCTCTGCAGCCAATGCCAGACTGCAGCATCACCGCTCATTTTCCTGGCATTGACGCTCACATCCTAAGTGCCATGATGCCAGGGGCTCAATAATGTGATGTTGCAGCCTCTCATTGGCTTCAGTGGTTACGTGATTTCCTGTGACATCATCTATCACAATAATCCCCGGGACCGCAATGGGCTGCAGCGTTGGATCGCGGTCGTGGCAGAGTGGTAAATATATCTGTTTATTATTTTCGCACAGGTGACCCTTTGAAAGGGGGTTGTCCAGTAACCCTTTAATCCTTTCAAGACAGGATATTGTGAGACCAAAGCTTTTTTTATTTTTTCATCATTTGAGCTGTGTGAGGGCTTATTTTTTTAATGGGCAAGCTGTAGTTTGTATTGGTACCATTTTGGGGTGCATACAACTCTTTGATCACTTTCATCTAGACAGTTAGCCAGGGAATGAAATTACCAGAAAAAACTCAATTCTTGTATTGTGTATTTTTGTTTTACCATTCAAAATAAATAGCGCAATATTTTAATAGTTTGAACTTTTATGGACATAATAATCCCATTTCTCTAATCTTTTGATTTTTTTAATGGTGGAAGAGTAGTTTTTTGAACCTATAATTTTTTTAATGTTATTAATAGTCCCATAAGGGGACTTGATCTTGCAATCACTTGATTGTTTGTACTGTATACTGCAATATTTCTGTATTGCACTATATATTACTCTTAATTATTGCCTATTAATCCCTGCCTCATATGGCAGCCTTGGGAGCCTTCACATGGCCCCGGGATGCTGTGACAACCCATTAGCATCCTAAGATCACATCTTGGAGGGTTGATTGGGCAATGGAGGGAGTGGCTAACTGCCTAGATTCTGTGGTCAGCATTGATAATGGCATCTAAGTAGATAAACGGCCGCGATCCAAGCTAGCTCTGATCACAGACATTTCCTGACAGCTCTTGAAAACAGCTGAAATTCGGCAGGTATGGAGTGAGCTTAGCTTCTCATACACTTTATATTTACATGATGTGGTCAGGAAGGTGTTAAGAGACTATATCCAAGAGTATGTAGCAGAAAATAATATTATGACTGATATAACCAGTGCGGCTTTACTAAGGACAGAAGTTGTCAAAGCAACCTGATTTGTTTTCATGAAGAGGTGAGTAAAAGCCTGAACAGAGGGCTGCTTGGGATGTAGTGTTTTTGGACTTTGCAAAGGAGTTTGACGCTATACCTCACAGACATCCTTCTATAAAATGACTTTTGAACTGCTTGTGTATCATCTAATGAAAGTTACCAATCTGTAACACTTCAGTCTAGAAATTGTTGAAGTAAAACTGAGAGACAGACAGCAAGATAATTAATCCATATGTCCTTTGAGCAGAAAATGCATGCCTTTTCCCTAAATCATAGCAAACCGTCTTCCACCCATTTCAGGAGACATTGTCCTGGAATCCCACAACTGCTTCCGCCCTTGCAGAAGAACAGTGGATATGATCTTCACGGCATGACTGCTCCAAGAACAATGCAGGGAACAAAACCAACAACTGTACATGGCTTTCATTGACCTTGCAAAGGCATTCGACACAGTGAATCATAATGCTCTTTGGACTATCCTCGAAAAAAATCAGATGCCCCAATAAATTTGTCAACATCCTATGGCTCCTCTATGATGACATGATGGCAATGGTCTTGGACAGCCATGGCTCCCAAAGTGACCCATCAAGGTGGTCAAACAGGGTTGTGTTATTGCCCCAACTTTATTTTCAATCCTTATAGCTATGATACTGCACTTTGATGATGGGAAGCTTCCCCCCGAAGTGGAAATCATCTATCGGACAGATGGCAAACTATTTAGCCTTAACAGACTAAAAGCCAAAACCAAGGTCACAACAACATCTGTTATTGAACTCCAATATGCTGATGATAACGTAGTCTGTGCTCATTCAGACGTAGACCTACAAGTCATTTTAAACATCTTTGCACAAGCATATGAAAGGCTTGGCCTCTCACTGAACATCAAGAAAACCAAAGTGCTCTATTAGCAGGCATTAACTAATCCTTCTGCAATGCCAGAAATACAGCTTAATCGTGTAACGCTGGAAAATGTTGACCATTTCCACTACCTTGGCAGCCAACTCTCCACAAAAGCTAACATCGACGCCGAAATGCAACACCATTTGAGCTCTGTGAGTGTAGCATTAGGCATTCGAATGAGGCAGGGAATGCTTGGGGATTGGGACATCCGTAGGGATACCAAGGTGCTTGTTTATATAGCTATTGTCTTTCCAACCTTGTTATATGCCTGTGAAACATGGACCATCTACAAACGTCACTCTCAACTTCTGGAAAGATTCCATCAGCGTTGCCTTCGAAAAATCCGGCACATTACTTGGGAAGACAGGCGGACAAATGTCAGTGTTATGGAAGACGCCAAGACCACCAGCATTGAAGCGATAATCCTTCACCATCAACTTTGCTGGACTGGCCATATTGTGCGAATGCCCAACTGCCGTCTCCCAAAGCAATTACTATACTCTCAACTCAAGAACGGAAAACGAAATGTTGGTGGACAGCAAAAGAGATTTAAGAATGGAATTAAAGCTAACCTTAAAACCTGTGGCATAACGATTGAGAACTGGGAAGCCCTGGCCCTCAAGTGCTCAATTTGCGGTCAGCCGTTACCAACAATGCTGTGAATTTCAAAGAGGCACGATAGGATGGCAAAAGGGAGAAATGTATCAAGAGAAAAGCACGTCAAGCCAACCCTTGGCGGGACTGTCCTCCATTTGGAAACCAATGTCCCCACCACAAAAGAACCTGCGGATCGAGAATAGGTCTCTATAGTCACCTACGGACCCACCGCAAAGACCCCATACTTGGAAGGCAATTATGCTCTGCCATGAGTGATAGCCTATGATGACTGAGCTAAGAATGCAAACAGAATTTTACTGTAATCGGGTTCTTCTTAAAGGAGTTGCCCAGTTGTAAACTATTGATGGCCCATCATCAGGATACATCATCAATAGCAGATCAGTAGAGGTCCATCACCCAGCAATCAGCTGTTTGCTGGACCTGTGTTCTTCTGCATTGTTTTCCACTTGAAGCAGACAGCACCATTCCCACTGCAGTAACCTGCCTTAGTATTGTAGATTAAACTCCCATTGATATAAATGATAGCCAACTCTTTTTAACATTGATAGCCTATCCTTAGGACCCCACCTGTATCAAGAACCAATTGACCCTCTTCCCTATTTATCGTACCTCTGCTCCATCATCATCTTTCTATCTTTCCTTCCAAATTCATCTCACTTCTGATTTTTTTTGACTATTATACATCTACTTATTTAGCATACCCAGACACAAATTCAATCCTCCCAGGGTATACCTATAATTTAGGGTATTGCAGCGTATTACTAGTTAACACAGGGACCCATAGTAACACTTGGAATAGGATCCTGCTTATAATTTCATTGGCCTCCACTATGTCCCTTGTGTCTTTTCCACTGTTCCTTGGTTTCCCACTGATTTGCATTCATTTTGCGTTCCCACTATCACTTCCCATCACTTATAGTTATCACTAACTGCATCTCATAGGCCCTCTTGACCTCTAGACCCCATACCAGCTGCTATTCCAGTAACTCTTGCAGTTATGCCCATGGTGTATTATGTTTTATGTTAAGCTTTGCATCCCTTACTATATAGATTATGTAGGGAATCTACAACATAGTAAAATTATATTTAATTTCATAGAAATTCAGCTTCTATTAAATATTAAATATCGTAATTATGATCAATAAGAAGATCAGAACACAACATTTTCTGTACTTGTTCAGGCTGAATTCAGTAGCAGCAGAGCAGCTGCTTCAAAGGGACCAGGCGGAAACCGTGTGACAGCTACAACTTTCAGATGGAAGTGGATTAAACATTTATTGTAAAGTCTAGAAGCATAATAAGGGAAACAGATTTCTCTTTCACTAAGCTTCTTGTATTAGAGAGTTTGTATTTGGAATTATTATACGGATAACCGCGCACTTTGAGAGAACATTCTTGTTCCATTCAATAACCCTTTGTGCAATTTTATTTTTTCAAGCAAATTAGCACTGTCTCTCCCTAGTACCACTAATTGCAGGTAGCTTATGTATTAATTAGAGGGATTGTCTGGTTACAAAGGCACATTTTAAAATCAGAGCCAAATGACTTAAAACAATAAAACAAACAGTACTTACCTGTCCTCGGCCGCTGTGATCCAGTCCTGCAATGCTCCAGTCTCTGTTGACAGCGGAAGTCAGATGACTGCTGCCTACCAATCAGAGGTGTAGCGTTCACATTGCAAACTCCAGTGTGCGAGCGCTGATGCCAGGAGAACAGGTGGTGACACTGATTGGCAAGCAGCGATCACCTGACTTCTGCTGTTAATACAGACCAGGAGAATCACAGGGCTGCAGTGCTGGACCACCAGGGCCAAGGACAGGTAAGTATCATTTGTTTTAAAGTCATTTCACTTTAATTTTAAAATGTGAGTTATATAACTGAACAACCCCTTTAATATTTGACCCATTAAATAGTCTTGAAACATGACTAGGGGTTGTAGCCAGCCAGAGCGTCCTACAAAAGAAAGAAATACCCATCTGTCGATGACTGTTTTTTGGTTCTTGTCCCTTGTCAGTACAGAATAGAGTACTGGAGAAACAATACCTCCCCGGGAGCTATGTCAACGTTTTCTCACCCAACCAACTAGTACTCTCACTGGGGGGTAAACTGCAATGTCCTATTTGCCTAGAAGGGACTCGGTTTAGGGAAGAGTGTGCTATGAGTGGAGAAAGTAAGGGTACATAACTACAAGTGATTGTACCACTGAGCGAGACTGATACAGTATCAACCTCTGTAAATACCCTCCTTGCGAATGTAGAGAGGTGCAAGAGGCACCAAGAGAGCAAGTCATGTAAATTAGCAAAAGTTACTGATAAGTTGAACTGTGTGCTCTGTTATACGTTTATGTGGTACTCTCTAAGAGGCAGTAACCCTGTGTATGGACTTTACTAAGGGACCATGTTATAGCAAAGTCACAAATGGGATTGGCATGCAAGCCATGTGCACATAACTGAGGTTGGTCAAGATGATTCTGGAAACAGGTAGTCAAATATCAGTCATAGTCACTCCTGGAACTGCTAAGGTGTCCTATACAAGTGGTTGGTGTAGCCCAATGAATAATACTAGGCATGGCATGCTGTGGTAGAGATGTAGTGTCCCAGACTTAGGTCCACACAGTACTTTAATTACCTCCTGTGGTGTGTGTGTGATTTGTATTCGTGATTTATTGTCTGTCACATATAATGGAGGAGCCAGGAGATGGTTTTGTGTATTGTGTAGTCACTGTTAGTTTTCACCCAGAATCCCCCTGGCCTAGCCAGAGAAGAGTTTATAAATGGGAGCAAGAGGGAGCCCAAGAAGGAAGTCCGGAAGAAGCACCCAAAGGGGGAGAACTTGAGACACCTCCTAATGAGAAAAGAACAGAGGCTCGGGAAAGAGAATCTATTTCACTCCCACTGGAAGAGTCATGCCCAGATGGGACAAGACCTCTTAGTCTCCCTGAAGAGACAGAAAGCAACTGTGAGTAAGCTATCTATGAACAAACAGAAAGCATAGGGGCCACGGGAGAAACTCATTTAAAGTTCCTTTATTTCACCGTTAATAGCGCCCTCCGGATAGCAAGAGAGACACTGAGTATCATCCTCTGCCTGAGAAGTAATTCATGTTGAACACTGCCACTGAGTGCGGCCACTGTATTGAGGAATTTAGTAAACTTTATACCCTTGGTTTACCAAACTATCTCGGACTGGACTGTTTTCTATCATCCTAATCAGCATAAATGAGATAAAGGGTTTTGGCGTCACGAGCTATTTGTCTATGTCCATTTACAACCAGTGATTGGTTGAGCCAGGTCATCCGACCCAATGATCAGCGCAGTAGAGCCACCTGTGACAACCATCTACTCAATCCCGTTGTCTCCCGCAACCCGGTGAGGTCTGTGCTCAGCCACTGCAGAGGATAGCCTCTTTTAGACCCACAGCCATATGCGAGGTTCAAGGTGAAAGCCAGAAGCCGTCTTGACTGCAATATGACCTTAGACCTCCAAGCTTTCTACAAATGTTCTGCTGTATTAAAAACTGTACCCACCAAGCGTTAGATGAATCATCAAGTGCGTTGTTCTTCTAAAGACTGTGAACATTCAACTTGTGTGCAGTCATACCGATTCGGCCACTGTCCAGCTCAATTTGACTATTGTCTGTGTGTATAACACTCTCTCCCCTCGCCATACCTTCAGCCCCTTTACCTTCTGTATCACACTATTATCTGTAGTATGTAAGCTCGTTGGAGCAGGACCCCCACCCCTACTGTGTACATCAACTGATTACTAGATGTTACCGTGGTTTTGTTTCTGTTCCCCGTGTTTTGTAAGCGCTTCGGAACATGGCGCTATATAAATAAAGATTATTATGACCCTCTAAAGTGGTAGTTACTGTAAAGTGTCTTGTATCTCTATACAAGAAAAAAAATCTTGCTTGCCCCAACAAGCATACCACCAATAATGCTTTGGCACAGCTGGCAAGATCAGAAGACCCAAATTGTTGTAGTGTGCGGAGACCAGTGCCTAAAGTCAGTGAGGTGGATTTGCTGATTTGAAGAATGACGGATGTTGGGGCCAAGGAGTATAGAACGTGTTACATATTCCTTGATCCTTTTGCCAACATGGGGTTGGCCCCTTGTTGATATATTGCTATACATGTGTCATAAGGGACATACGATGAATAAAAGAGGAAGAGACGTCAAATAAATGATGGACCACCCAAATGTTATCATGATAAAGCCAGCCAGAGCTACAACATGTGCTCTACTAAAGGTATGGTCACCTTATATTATTGGCAATACAATAAACACTGTGTCACTGGAGGTACAGCCTGATTTATATTTACTCCCTGTTGACTCCTAGCAAAATTATAGTGGTGTATACTGCATTGCACTGTGGTATAAATACTCTTTAAGGTTATATTCACACTGTCTGCAGTGTCTGTTTGGTATATGCGGTGGAAAATGTATCAGAATGGATCTCAAACATATCTATGGAGGCCAAGAGAGTGTCCTTTGGGTCAGAGGTGTAACTTGAAGTTCCTGGGCCCCAATGCAAAACCTATAACAGAACCCCCAACTATAATGCTTTATTCATAGTACTGGGCTCCCAATATAGAGAAGAGAGGCCTTATGGGTGCAACTGCATCCTCTATAGTTACGACAGTGCTTTAGGCCAAAGTTGGTCTAGTGTATATTATTATGTTGTACCTTTTTACTGCTGTATGGAATAGCACAGTCTTCAGGCATCCAATTAAAAAAGCGAATACCATACAATATACTTAAAAAAAACTTGATAGCCTTTGGACAACATTTGCCTATACAGTGGCATATGTCATATCTCTTGGTAAATCCTCATGATTTATAGAGTACCTCCAACATATACTACAAGCACACTGTGAAGGAGTATTAGGTGGACTTAGTACCGGACTATTAGAGTAGTATAATAGCATTTTCCCCATTTTGTCCCTACAGAGCTTGATCTAACTTTTCTTTAAAGTGATGGAGGAAATATTCCGTGAATTAACCTTTATTTTGGCATAATCCATACATCTTCAGAATGAAACACCTTCAGACATTTACAGGACCTGTAAGTATAAGTCACATGGTGTCTATATATGAATGTGCATTGACAGGTAACAAGTTCCTATAATCCTCAGTCAATCATTCCTGGTGGTGAAGCGGTGTGGAAGAGAGGTCTGTTCTTTGTAACAATCAGTAGATGTTGAATAACTTCGGTCTACATAGGGCAGACTTTGTTTTCCGATATTGGAAGCTGTGCAAATGAGTTGCAGCTGCTCTGCTCTTCTTCAGTCATTCTGTTGCCATTGTTTGAGGTTATGTGCGCTGCTATGGAATGCATCTCACCACCGTGGTTAGTGCGGTTAAGCAACACCCGCTCGGAAGTTGGGTTAATCGACTCCTTTGGTTCTATGTCATTGCAGTGGAACATTTGAAGCAAACACCTCCTGAACTGGAAGGAAATGACAAATTAGTATGGAAGGAGCATTGTAAACTGCAAGATTTCGAAAAGCATAAATACTAGAAGGAAACTGTAAGGGATTCCAGCTTTTATTTTTCTATAGATGGTTTCCAAATGTAAGAAATGATCTAATTGGTCGCTGTGGGCAGCAGGGACACTTTTACCTTGTTTTAAAAAAATATTTTTGATTGGGTTTTTCATTAAGAACATTATACAGAAATAAAATTCTGCACAGTAAATGGTCAGATACTTCCCCAAGCGCGTCAAAGACTATATAAAATACACAAATGTGTTGATCTAAGCTATACAATAAGCCTAATTATGTCTACTCTGCTACAAATTGTCATAACCATTGTTGGTGAAGGGGGTAAAATTAGGGAATCAAAAAGGAAAAAACATCATAAGTTTTCCCTTTTCAGCATGCTTGTAAACCGAATGTCTATCGTTCAGTGTAAACAGCAGCTGTTCAGTACTGAACGACCGCTGCTTACAGCGAATGGAGGCGGGCGGGGGGAGAGTGGGGGAGAACTCTCCTCCTGACGGCCGCGCTGTTAGCAATCCAGCACAGGAGCAAGGATACACTGAGATGAGTGTCGGGCATCGTCATTCATCCAAGTGAACGAGCAAATGATGACACAGTTTCCTCGTTCGCCCAGGCAGTCAGCTTAAACACTAAGAGAAATCATTTTTTTAAAAGGATTGTTCAGGCCGCCGGACTAGTGAATAAGAACGACTGTACCATCAGTATTTAAAACAAACTATTAGCGGACGAGCCAACAATGATTTTCATGCTTGCAGAAAATAAACGAACGATAAGCGATTGAATCATCGTCCGATCGTCGCCCGTGCTTACACTGAACGATTACTGCTCAAATTCGAAAAATCCAACACTTAGTTTTTTTTAACGATAAACATTTCTTGTAAAAGCACCTTAACTTAGACATTCAGGGCTTAGTCAGACGGGCGTTTTTTGCCGCGATTTGCGCATGCGCATGCGTCCGGCGATTTTTTAAAACCATTGCTTCGCAATGGTATCGGACACATGAGCGCTTTTTATGCGCTCGTCCGATAAATTATAGAACAAAAAATCGCAGATCGCACCTATCTGCGATTCCTGTTCGCTTCTGTGTATGCGCTCAATGGGGCCGGCGGCAGCAGCGCCGACCCCATTGAGAACATATAGAAGACAAATCATTCTTCTCTGCCACAGCTGTAACAGCTGTGGCAGAGAAGAACGATGTTTGCCCATTGAATTCAATGGAGCGGCAATACAGCCGCTCCATTGAAAGCAATGGGCTGCCGGCGTGCGCGGGGTTAATTGTCGGGAAGGGGTTAAATATATAAACCCTTCCCTGCAATTCATGCTAAAATGTGTTAAAATAAAAAAAATTGTATACTCACCTTTCCGCTGCAGCCGGAGTCCAGCCGCGGCCGCTGTCAGTTCTCCTGAACTGCTTCTCGGCACTATTCAGCCGGCGGGGCTTTAAAATCCCCGCCTGCTGAATGATCTGCTCTGATTGGTCACAGCCTGACCAATCAGAGGCCGGTTTCACTCACACACCCATTCATGAATTCATGAATGGGTGAGTGACTGCTGCCTCTCAGCGCTGAGCCAATCAGGGGCAGGTCTGACTCACATCCATTCATGAATTCATTAATGGGTGTGAGTGAGGCATGCCTCTGATTGGCTCAGCGCTGAGCCAATCAGGGGGCAGGTCTGACTCACACCCCCTTCACACCCACTGCAGGACGGCTGCCGGGAGCTGCAGGCAGAAGGTGAGAATGCAATTTTTTTTTTATTTTAACACATTTTAGGATGGATTGCAGGTAAGGGCTTATATATTTAAGCCCTTACCGACAATTCATCCCGGGCTCGCCCGCAGCGCATTGCTTTCAATGGAGACGGCTGTATTGCCGTCTCCATTGAATGCAATGCGCTGGACAGCTCCGGCCCGTTTCTAATGAAACGCGGCTAGGAGCAGATTTTCGGGCGATTTGCGGGCGACTTGCGCGCACCGGTCACGCGATTTGCGGATGCGCATCCGTCATGCGATCCGCAAATCGCGGCAAAAAACGCCCGTCTGACTAAGGCCTCAATTTGCAATCCAGTTACTTAAATTCAGGTCAGGAATTAGATCCTGGATTGTAGTAAATGGCATATTTCATTATCTAAGGGCAATGTATCTATTCTCTTCCTCCAAATATTGATCGCAGTTTGTATAGTAGGAAAATGTGTCATTCCTGGGATCTGAGAGGTTTACAACACCCAAAGTTAGTTAAGTAGAGTGGGGGAGTTGGACATGTAAGCTTCTATCTCTACCCAATCTTTAGATGGGTCATTCATACACCAACTTTTAATTTAATCTAAGATGTTAGCTTGATAATAAGCTATTGTATTAGGGCAGTGTTCCCCAACTCCACTCCTCAGGGACCGCCAACAGGTCATGTTTTCAGGATTTCCCCAGTATTGCACAGGTGATATAATTATTATTGGTGCCTCAGACATTGCCACAGATGTTCTTACTATAGGATATCCTGAAAACATGACCTGTTGGGGGTCCCCGAGGACTGGAGTTGGGGACCCCTGCATTAGGGCATCATAGATTCCCAAAGGTAATTGAGATACTTTTAACTTTTTGAATTGTGTAAGGCTCATTGTTTTTCATTCCACTGAAATGTTAACGCCTTAGGCCGGTCTCACACAACCGAAGTTCAATTGCGGAATCCGCGGTCAGCGTCCGCACGGAGAATCTGCAGCAAATGGCACGCATTGGAAGGTATGTAAAAATTGTGTTTTCTTTCTTACTCGTGGAAAAGAATAGCGTATTTCGCAAGCGGAGAAAAAAAATCACTGCTTTCTCTGTTTTGCTGCAGACTCCACGTGGACGGCCTGTACATCAAAGGAGGCTGTCCCACCTGCTGCCCATCCACAATTGACATAGCAAATGGGCAGCAGGCACCCACCTAATTGTCTAGCGACAGTGTGGGAAAAACAAATGTTTAGAAAAAAAAATCTGTACTGCGCAAGACCGACAGCAAGTGTCCATGGTCATCCGCTGTACAGAAACAGCAGGTACGTGGGGACGCCGGCCTCTGTCACATCCAGATTCCGCTGCGGGAAGCCACATGCAGAATCTGGATCATTCGTGTGAGTCCGGCCCTATAGGTCTATGTTTATTATGGTTTCCCTCTTAGTTCAAAAATTCACTACTAAAGCCGGAATCTTGTCATGTTGTCAAATGATATGGATGCAAACAGTAGAGAAGACTATGGAGCACAGGTCCACATTACACATCGATCTAATGCTTCACAGCAGCTTTGTAGACATGAACAATGTTGGTGAATTTGTATAGTCTGTTCTCTTGTTTTGTTTTTTTTTGCTTTGCCTTGGTACTATCAGTCCAGTCTATTTGGCCCAGATGTTTTTAATGAGCAGAAGGCTGCAAAAAGGTGATCTGCTGATGGATTAGATAATGTTCCCTACATCATCCGCAGTGCTGTCCAAATTTGACATGTGCACCACACAATCACGGAATCACGCATGCACAGAGGAGCTAGACGATTCTGCCAAGAATAGAGCTAATTTATATGAGTGTGTTCCAGATTTGGATAACATAGTGGATCCTTGACCACCATCAACAGAGGGACCGGGTTACAGAGCTTACTGCAAGTGGTCCGGATCCGCCCACCAGACTGTTAGAGCAGCATTAGCATACCGAGCAGGAATTATTAAGTAATTTTCACGAGATATGAAGTTATTATGCGCAATAACAAAAATGGATATAGAATGCTCTCTACTTCATTAATATCTAGCTGCTATTAGTTTATCCAGTTGGAAGCTAGTGACAGGCTGCCTTTAACACAGCCCTTCTGATGGGCGGATTATTTTCATGACTCCAATTGTAAACAGAGATCTAGCAAAGTTTAATTTGACTCTTAAAATTTTATGATAACTTTCTGTGCCACAGTTTGTTTACCCTTTCAATATTTTTTATTGTGTCAAGACAAAATAAGGGCTTGTGCAAACTAGCGTTTTCATATCCAATTTACTGTTCCATCACGGGAACAGCAGAATGGAAAGAATACGTTTCCAAGCCCATAGAAATGTATTGAAGTGGAAGGTCTTCAGTTTAATTTTCCATCTCTTTCCGTTTTTTATACATGTGGTGGTGGTGGTACAATGAACGTGTCTCAGTGGTTTGCTGTGTTGCCTTGCACTGCTTGCATCCTAGGTCCAAATCTCATCAAAGGCAACATCAACTTTGAAAAAGTCCATACAGCCATTACCCGCAGTCAGATTTAAACTTAGAACTCCAGCAGCACCAACGACTGAGCTACCATGCGTGAGAAGAATAAAAACAATGAGAATACACAACCTCCATGCAGATGTTGTCCATAGTCAGTTGTGAACATGGAACCCAGCGTTATAAGGCAAGAGTGCCCTCAAGCCCCCTCCTTCTTCCTGCTCCCACCTTCCCCCACGAAGGAGAAGGAGCAGAAGAAGATATTCTTCTTCTCCTTCACTTTCCTTTACTCCTTTTCCTCTGGAGAAGAAGAAAGAGAAAGCATGGTGGCTTAGCAATTACCACTGTTGTCTTGCTGTGCTGGAGTCCATGGACTTTGTATGTTCTCGTTGTGTTTCTTGTTCTCTTCCTTCAGAAAAGAAAGAAATAAGAACAAGCTTGGTAGCTCAGTCCTTAGCACTGTTGTCTTGCAATGCTGGAGCTCTAAGTTCAAATCTGACCAAACATGATGTCTGTTCTGGCTTTTTGTATGTTATCTTTGTGTTTATTCTTTTTGGTCTTCTATTTCACTGGTCGTACAAGTGGTGGCTCAGTCATTAGCACTGCTGCCTTGTGGTGCTGGAGTTGTAGGTTCAAATCTGACCAAGGTTGACGGCTGTATGGAGTTTTTCAAAGTTGATGTTGGCTTTGGTGAGATAAGACAACAGTTCTAACCACTGAGCCAAATTCATTGAAGAACCGCCAACATCACCATGCTGAAAAATGGATGTGATCAGAAAGCTTACAGATACTTTCCATTTCATTTCTGTTTTCTGAGTTCTATTTTTAAGGAAACTGGATCAGTAAAAAAAAAACACATAGCCTAACAATAACTTTGCGATGCCTTAAGGTAAGGTAACTTGTCGCAGATGGTTATCACCGTCAAGTTAAACTAGGCTACATCTGTAATTTCTCATTATTAAACCCCCTATGGATACCTGAGAAGATCAAATTGTAAACATGTACTGTATAATGGAAATCTATAAATCCTCTGTTTTTTCTTTCTGTTGTTTTTTTTTTAGTTAAGCTGTATGATACAATATTTCTAAGTAGCATTTTTGAAATTCCTAGTTGGTGCTTAGCAGTGACCTGAGCCTTGTGTATGCACAAATAATTAACTTGGTATCCCAGCTGAGCTTGCAACTCAAAGGCCTCAAGCACTAGGCAGGTTCATATGCATGGAGAGACACTGTGTACTGCAGACAATTGGATGAGGTCAACACTAGTAGTCCCGGCTATGTAGCAATGAGAATGCAACACATATCACACTGAGATGATCCTCTCCAACTGTGCACATGCATAGAATACAAAGACATCAGCATCTCTTCATCGTGTTTTTCATACCCCAGACATATCTCAAAAATGCAGCAACGTCAGCCTTTTTCATTATCCAAAATGTTGCACCTTGTACATATGTCCGGGGTATGACATAAAACACAATGAGCAGGATGCTTGCGGTCTTTGTATTCTATGAAACGTGTACAATACAGAATTCCAGATACTTCATGTGGTGCTATACACTATCCTACCAAAAGTAATTGGACACCTGAACAAGGATCAAAAGTAGTATTTATTTCCATATGTTAATACTTAGCTGGGCCTACTTTGGCCCTAATGACATCGGATAGTCTTCATGGCATACTTTCTACTAACATCTGATACATTTTAGACGGTGTTTCCCTCCATTATTAAGGAAATGTCTGTCAAAGAAGATGCATTGGCCTAACGCCATCGGTGGAAGGAGGGGTGTCATTGGACAGTTGAGTAATGGAAGAACGTTCTACGGAGTGATGAATCACGCTACTCCATTCTTAAATCAGATGAACATACCCAGGTGTGGAGGAGCCTTGGCAATACCTTTTGCCTGAGTGTGTTGTGCCAACAGTTAAGTATGGTGGAGGTTCATTTATGGTCTGGAGATCTTTTACATGGCATGGTGTACCCTGACATTCTATACAATAATGTGCTGTCGACAAGGTGGCAATACTTTGGGAGTGGTCGGTCATACTTCCAACAAGACAACGCAACTTGTCACAAATCCAATACTGTTTTATGTTGGTTTGAGGATATGGATGTTGCACAATTGGACTGGCCTTCACTGAGTCCCGATCCGAACCCTACTGAACATCATTTGGACGAACTGGAATGTCAAGTCAGGAAATATGACGAGCGTCCATCTTCTTTGAGAGAACTCACCAAATGTTTGCAAGATGATTGGAGGGAAATACCAGATGAAGTGAATTAGACGTTAGGAGGAAGTGTGCTATGGACGGTACCTGATATCATTAGAGCAAAGGAGGTCCCAATAAATATTAACATATTTAAATAAATACTACTTTTGATTGTTGCACGGGTGTCGTATTATACATATGGTAGGATAATGTATGGTACCTCCATCATTGTGGAGAGTAGAGGTATTCCCCTCTATAGATGCCATATTAAGGCTGTGTACATCTCACAGTTGGCATGGAGCTGTAAGACTTTACTCAGACTTTGCCAAATCCAACTGTGTAAGAGAGAGTTGAAAATCTTGAAAGTTGTATACACCTGAAATGCAGAGAGAATATATATACTGTACCTGTTTGTTCATAAATACGTAAATAACAGGATTATACATGGAAGCAGTTTTTGCAAAGAAAGCTGGGATTGCTGAGAGCCGTGGATCCAGCTCTATGGTGGGATGTGCTGTGACCAGGATAGAAAAGGCAGCATATGGCGTCCAGCAAATGAGAAAAGCCGTGATCATTATTACAACCATCCGAGTGACTTCCTTCTCTGGTTTCCTGGAAGATCCCAACCTGCTCTGAGTGTCTGATACCTATGAAGAGAGAACATAAGTGCATTTCATTTTTTTCCAGTTACTAATTAATATATGGGACAAGGGGCATAGTTATAGGGGGTGCACAGATGGCAATCAGACCCAGATCATGGAGCCTGAGAGAGCTGCTGCAAGGCCTCTATCAGCCATTCTGTAGCATCTAGGACTAAGTTTCAAAAATACAGACTGAAATATCAGTTTAGCCACAAGAGGAAGCTACAACACAACCAGAGGCCATTACTAATGCAAGTAAATAGAGCAATTAGACTATATGGAGAATTTTCCAGAAGACACTCTGATAGGCTGTGAAGCTTCATGTGACACAGTGGGGAAAGGCCAGTACCATCTTGGAACTGCAGCTCATAATTCAGAGTGTGTGAAAGGAGGTGGCAGCACAGAAAGGTCTACAGAGGTGGACACCATGCCTAGGGACAGTGCAGCAGACAATGTCCCCATGTTGGAGAGCAGCCAGAAGTGAGATTGCCAGAAACCAAAAGGGCACTGATGACCCAGGGGCTGAAGAGGTGGCTGAATGAAAGGCCAGGAGTATCACTGATGCAAATGACCTAACAGTGCATGGGAGGACAGGGACATTGCTTGACACTGAGGCTTCAATGTTAAATTATGACCAGACTGTGAGATGTCGATAATCGGTGAAGAGGGCACTGGTGGTCATGGGTGTACAAATTTCCCACCGGGACATTAGGCATAAATCCCAGGCCAGGGTGTAGGGATGTGGGCTGTGATAGTAACTCTCCTAAAGGATGCTGAGAGTAAGTGTGCAAAGTAAAGTAATGGTGTCAAAATTTGGTTTTAAGCAAGGCCCTGTGTAAAGAGTAATGTAACTGGTGTAAGGGAAAATTTGTGTACAATGTTCTATTACTGCACTGTGCTATGCATGTGATAATATGATGCGTGATGGGGCAGCAAGGCACCAGTTACAAAGGCAGTTGCAGAAGGTGTAGCAGCATGCTGTGTTCATAGATGCATGTATACAGTGAGTCTTCGGAGCTCCAAAATCAGAGAATGATAGAGCCAAATGGTCTGCATGAAGGATAGTGCATGCCCTAGGTTGCCGGCATCCCGTTGCGTTCAATGGGGCCGCTGGCAGCAGCCGCGGCCCCATGGAAAGTAATGCTGCACGGGCCTGCATTCACACGTGTTTGTTCACGTACGTGGGTACGCGGTTTAGTGCACACCTACTGTATGTACGGCACGCGCTCGTGTGAATGCACCCTACTCTACTGGCTAACATGGTACCAAACCTTTTTTTCATAGTACCCCTGTCACACTGCTACACTATCCCTTACGCACACACTAGGGCCACTTTCATAGAAAGCATTATGGGGCCCACTGTAAACATCAGAATTGTGCCCTGACCTTGCTAACGGTGAACAGCAGTGTATACTCACTTGTATATCAGATCATAGATTACGTCCTATATCACATCTGTATAGTATAGCTAAACCATAGAAAGTCACCTCAATGTTTTATCTCAAGAATGTTCAAGAGCAAAAGGGGAGTTTAAAGTGCCAATAGAAGAGACAGCAAAATGTCCCCCTTTATAATTATTTTCCAATTTTTGTACTTGGGGCACATGACACATTTTGCTTAGCTTGGTTAAGGGTTGTTCATGCACAGAGGTCTTTGGTCTGTGTATAAGGTGTCAGTAAAGGTCTTACTGGATGCAACAATATTTCTTCTCATCAGTTGTTTGTCATTGCCTTCTGTTAATCGGTTAATGGGTTTGTTTACTTTGGGGAACGACTTCTCTTACACTGATTCCCAGTTGACAACACAGGAACAACCAGATCTCTTTTTCAGTATAGTTTTGCTTAAATCAATGGGTTACGTCTAATGCACAGTTCAACAGTATGCCAGACCAAGAGTCATTGCAGTGGTTTCCTTGTTGGTTTTGTAGAGTGGTGGAAGCCCCTATTCTGTGTTTCTATGCCCAAAAAGGACATATTTAGAGGGTTTCAATAATGGAACATGTGCAAATTTCTTTCTACGTGTCACAACATTTTTTGCATCAGTATATCATCTTTATGCCAGGGGTATAGCTAAAGGCTCATGGGCCCAGGTGCAAAAGTTTACCTTGGGGCCTTCCAACTTCTATTAACCCCTTAACATAGAGGCGTGCCTCGAAACTTTTGGGCCCCAATGCAAAACCTGTAACATGGCCCCCAACTATAATGGTTTACTCATAGTACTGGGCTTCCTATATGAAGAAGAGAGGCCTTATGGACCCCCTAATGCTCCTGGGCCCGGGTGCAAATGCATACCTTATAGTTACGCCAGTGCTTCAGGCCATTACTCAGTTGAAGCACCCTGTTGATCCCACTCACCTCCTCCACCCTTCTTTCCTGTAGTCCTATTCTCAACAACATAGGGTGGACAAGTCACTGCCTTCACATGATCATCTTAGGCTGGATTCACATCTGCATTGGAAGCTTCGGTTGGAGGTTCGGTCACAGATCCAGCAGAAATAACTGGAAGAAAAATTGCTGCTTGCAGTGCTTTTTTTTCCAGTAAAATGCCGGGCAGCTGAGCAAAAACTGAACAGACCCCATTATAGTCAACAGGACCATTCGGTGCTGTTCAGTTCTGTCATAAGACGGGCCTGTTCAACCAGGGAATTCCCCTTTTCTGCTCCCCGAACGGAGCAGGAAAACAGAATCCCTGATGCAAATGTGAAACCACCTGAATGGCTGTGTCCACTTCAACATTCAAAGTAAAGAATTATTAGACAAATATGCCAAGAATTTCAAGAATTTTCCCGACTTATGCAAAAAGTCTGATTGGTAGGGCTGGACCAATAGTTCCAATTTCCGCAAGTGAAGTGTCTATGCCTGCGTGGTTATTCTCTATTGTAGTCCATGGTAGATTCTGAAACCACCAAGTGGACAGGACTTGGCACTGTTTTTGCACGTCTTATAACAGACTTGAAGGACATGATGCAGTGTGCGGAGACGTACATTCATCAGATCACTTTCCCTTAGCCTTTTCTTAACTGAATAGCTGAGTATAAATGTCACTGCAGTTCACGGATTTTGATTTTTCAGTAAACACGGATGAGATGAAATAATGGAAAATCAGTTTCTTGTTAAACGACACAATATGCATAAATGGCAAATAACAACCTTGCACAGCCACCGATGGCACCACAAGTAACTGTATGTGCTATATTACATGTCTATTACTAACTCATCCTACTGTATATAGATATGTATGTACCTTAGAAGCAGGCAGTGCGGTAGGAAGAAGAGGGACTTTTCAGCTTGGTCTTGTCCCTATTTAACCACCTCCCTAAATGTAGTAACGTAAATATACATCATGCGGTCAACCATGGAAGGGTGTATGGAGCAGGCTTGGAGATCCAAGTTCACCCCACACCTGGTAGCTGTGATTGTGGCAGGTAACTACTGCAGTCAAAGTTAACCATGCATCTAAACAGCCAGCCAGAGGGGTGCCTTTGGTGCTCCATCCGTCATGGTATGCCAATGGGTTAGCATGGCAGCCAAGTGAAGACTTTCCGGGCTGCCACATATGCATGCCTATTAAGCCTATGTTTGTAAAAGTCTGAACTATTAACCCTTTCCAATCCACTGTCTGATGTCTAAAGACATTCTGATTGAAGGCTGTACAGATCCGATGTCGGAAGATGTCCGGCAGGGTATTCTTTTTGTAGATTACTGGCCGCTCTATTCGGGGACCTCTCCAGCATGTCCTATACTGCAGTACTGGCTCTAACCAGCAGATGGCACCATTGTATAGTGGCAGAAAGAGAAAGCCCCCTAGGAAACCCTGAATCCAAAATTGGATTGCAAAGGGTTAAAATATCCCACTATTTATCTTACAGGGCAGACACTGTAAAAATTTTTAAAAGTACAGAATGCCAGAATTGTGCTTTTTTGGTTACCAAAAAAATTGAATAAAAAGTGATCAAAAAGATGTACATGCACCAACATGATACTAATAAAAACTACAACTTACCCTTCAAAATACGAGTACTCACACAATACAGTCTAAGAAAAAATAAGGGACTCGGAATATGGTGATGGAAAGCAGTTTTTGTTTTAAAAAAAGTTTTTTTTAAACTTTTTAGAAGTAGTAAAACATAAAAGCTATATATATTGGGTGTCACACGTATTCATGGAATAAAGTGCAGGTCATTTTTAATGCACTGTGAATGCTGTAAAAACTAAGCCCCTCAAAAAAATTGTGCAATTGCTTTTTTTTTTTTAATTTCACCCCACATTAAACATTTTTTAATGGTTTTCAGTACATTCTATACTACATCAGCTGGTACTATTAAAAAATACAATTTATCCTGCAAAAAAACAAGCCCTCATACAGCTATGTCAACAGAAAAGTAAAAACGTTATGGCTCTTGGAGTGCAGGGACGAAAAAATGAAAAAAAAAACCTATAAAGTGTGTTGGGTGCAATGGGATGTGGTGTCTACAGCCAGGGGCGTAACTATAGGGGGTGCAGGAGATGCAGTTGCACCCGGGTCCAGGAGCCTTAGGGGGCCCATAAGGCCTCTCTTCTCCATATTGGGAGCCCAGTGCTATGAAAAAAGTATTATAGTTGGGGCCCTGTTACAGATTTTGCACCGGGGCCCAGAAGCTTTAATTTACACCTCTGCCTACAGCTGCTGCAATGTCATGAGACAAGAAAGTGGAAAATGTACTCATAAATAAATATTGTCAATTCCACAGCGCTTTCATTTATTACCTCCCCCACCAAGCTGGGTACTCATTTTACCAACCTTTGGAAGGATGGAAGGCTGAGTCAACCTTGAGCCGGCTACGTGAACCAATCAGGGATTGAACTCACAACCTTCAGGTCATGAGCAAGAGCCTTAACACTCTGCACTACACAAGGCTATTACTCATGATAATAAGATGGGGCATCATGACTCTCCTTCCTTGCAGGAGTGAAACAGAACCTGAAAGGGGCCTAATTTTGTCTCAGCTATGGGATCCCACGTCTCGGTTTACACCCCGTCCAGAGCTATAGCTATAGCTTATTCTATTATGTCAACTTTATTTACTGTCTGAATGAAGACTGGTTGTGGTTGGAGGCTTAACTGCTCTGTCAATGTGTTTCATTTCTTTCACCGATGGTTAAATTAGGAATATTGGATTTTTACAATAAGAGGGATGATAACATAAGCAGGAAAGCAATAAATGTCATTGATTCCTAGAGTAGATGGCTGATTAAAGCTCTACAAGGTCAGATACTTATTTGCAAAGAACAACGGTGCATATTGACAAGAGTCGTGGGGATCCTAAATCCTTATGGAACAAAGGGACCTGATAGAAGTTTAAGTATTCCCTCTATACCTGACCATGTGTGATTAGGTCTGCTCCAACTTAACATTGGAAAACCTCTTAAAGGGATAGCAAACCAATGTTGTATTATCCCCATCAGGCTGGGAAAGGATGACTGTTGTGTTTTTCAGTGGGATTAGCAAAATGTCTATTTCTCCAATAATCACTACTCTCAGACGACCCCAAAAAGTAAACCAAGAAATACACAAATCGGTGATCCATGAAAGTCTTGTGTTGTTGATCTTTCCCAACCCAGAGTAACTCCTGCCGCTCTGTAGGGTTATTAAGGGATCACTCTTGGGAATCTAGTAATAACATATTAGGATCTCTCTGCTTTCCCTCAATGAAATCTGTTCTCATCTATGCTGAGGTATATCCAGCTCTCGCACAGAGTTGTAGAACATAAGTGTGAATGAAGACTTATTCTAGCAGGTTCTCCTTGTCCATAATGACTTACCTTCCTGAGCTTTCTCATTAATTTTCCATAAGACACAAATATGACCATCAGAGGTAGAACGAAGCATGTTACAAGAAATGTGATGATGTAAGTTTGGTCTTCAATTTTTCCTGAGTACCTGAGCCAAAAAATTAGAAAAAACAAAGGATTAGTCAGTGACTATTGAAGGTTAAAGGAAAAGAAGCAGCAAAATTAAATTAGTACAGTTGTAAAGCACAGGAGGATGGTGTATGATGGTGCAGCATTGACAGATGGAGTTATTTCCCTCTTCCTTGGCGCTCCTTTCACCACTGTATATTTCCCCCTGGTTTTTGGATGCCATTCTTGGCCAACCTGTAAGGTCCACACACTGTCCATGGGAGGAAGGGGTGATGCTGCACTCCACATGTCACTTTCCATCCTGCCGACTACGCCAAGTCGTAAAGTGCAGGAAAAAGGTGTACGTTGTCGCAGCAATGACCGGCGGAGGCGGGTCCCTTTCTCTTGGGACTTTGATTGCCTCCCAGTACTGGATAGGTGGGGCTTAGTCGTAGCACTGATGAGCACCTTAGCTTCTTGGTCTCTAGTGGCAGGAACTGGAATGCCCTTCACCACCTTACACATTGCCAATCGAATGCTTGTTTGCCCTCTATGCCTTCCTCTCCCCAATGGGATCCACAACTCAGTCTTTTCTGAAATATTCGAGCAACCAAAATAAGGCATAAAGGGGTATTCTCATTTCAGACTTTTATGGCAAATCCGCAGGATATGCCAGAAGAGTTCTATACATGCAAGTCCCACCTCTAAGACCCCAATCTGCCTGCTGTGCTACACTGTCTACATAACGCCTATTCACTTCTACAGGGGTTACCAAAATGATGTAACACTGCCTGTTCAGCTGTTTACATACTCCTGGCCACCGCATAAAAAGTGGTATTGTCATCTTGGTCCTAATTGGCGGAGATAAAAATACTCTTTCAAGCCAACTCATTTCCCAATGTCATAGAACTCTCACACATATACTTAGGCACATATGCTAAGGTCCAGAGAACAAAGGCAAATCACATTAAGGCTTCATCAACGCAGCTAGAATTGACATCAGTACCGCATGGATCCCAAATCTGATATCCATAGCTTGCTGTGGTGTACCATACTCTACTTCTGTGTGCCTTTGATTTTACATGGTTGCACACAGAGTTCTTTTTCCATGGATTTTGTGGCATGTTTCATTCAATGCCGTAATATGAAGCTAGCAGGGAGAATGCAGTGCTCTATGGAGGCACCACTCGGTTGCACATGGAAGGCAATATGGGTCTGTATTAGGGTCTTATTATGCATTCTGTACATGGACGTATGCAGTTAAAGGCAGAGTATGCCTATAAGAGCCATTTTCAGTTTCCACGTGAGACATGAGGCCTAACAAAGAGAAGGATCCCGGCTCCATATGGTCAGATCCCAGGACAAGTACTCACCAGTAGTGTCACTATGGCTGGTTTACAGCCGGTTCCCACTAATCAGTAATGAGTATGGATAAGATTTCACTTCCAAATAAGAACTCCCGCTAGACATTAATATTCTAACGAGGTAATTAGAAGAAGTGTGCTTATGCTGTAACCGAAGTGTTGAAGCACAGTGATAAAGTCGGAGACAAGTCTCAGCCTGGGGATTCGAAGGATTTGACGAAGAACAGTTGTGGGGCAATTTATTACATTCTGAATGGGATTGTAAATACCTTCTTGTGATATATATTACTGCAGCTGGTAAATACCAGCCCGACTCTCTGCCCCTCGGGATGCTGAGATACATCAGGAAATGTAATGTTTGAGCTTCATAATGTTGTCATGCCAGCCAACAACAAGTAAGGTCTACGAATAGCTTGGATCTTTCCCTGCATTGCTCTTCCACAGTATAGATAGAGAAATAATACCTGGCTTAGACTAGTTTCTCACGGGCGATCGCGATTTTTGGGCATCAGCGATGCTTTTTTTAGAATAATATCGCGCCGCTGCCGCGCGCAATAAAATCACACGTTTTTTATTATGTAAGTCAATGCGACTTTCTAATGTTAAAATCGTATCGCAACACATGTTTGTCGCGTTGTGATGCAATAAAAAGCAGGCTCCATAGAGAAACGTGGGAGATAAAAAAAATTAATAAAAATCGCACATCGCTGAATGATAGATTAGGTCGCAATTTTTTTTTTCTCTCAATATCGCATCAGTGAAAACATCACTAATGGGAAAGAAACCATTGTAAATCATTGGCTTCATCACCTACTTTTTTACTGACAGGAGGCTGGAACCGGCACACATCATGGGGCGGAGCTACGCGATGATGCGTACAAGGGGGCGGAGCCAAAATGCCGATGCTGCCGAGCGGAGCCGAAGGGAGAAGAAGGGAGAAGACGGATCTGCGCAAGCGCGTCTAAAAAGGCAAGAAGACACCGAAATTAGACGGAACCATGGCGACCGGGACGCTAGCAACGGAGCAGGTAAGTGAATAACTTCTGTATGGCTCATATTTAATGCACGATGTATATTACAAAGTGCATTAATATGGCCATACAGAAGTGTATAGACCCACTTGATTTCGCGAGACAACCCCTTTAACTATTTTAGAAGGAACAGTAAATTCTATGTGCAAAAACAGAAACCTGCAGCTCTGGAGGCAAAAACAGGTCACTGCTTCCTGCAAGATCAGCTCATTCATCTCCTGCTGTCAGCATCACTTCAGTCTCTGTTCACAAAGGTATCAAAAAGATGTTCGTTTTCATAGGATGCAAGACAAATATGACAGCTCTGTTTGTAATGGGTTCCAATTTGTGCTAAATGACCCTATTGATCCATGATCAGCCTGTAAGATTCCCACTTGCCTACTGATAATGTAGCAGACTGCTACTCTGCAGTCAGGAGCGAAGGAAATGATGGGACGTCCTCAGGAATGGGATTAGCTGCGGGGTTTTCCACCTCTATAGGCTTAATAATCTGACAGTTTTGTATACATTCCTTTCATCGCACATTGGCTTACTGCCTCCAGGGAGATCATCTCATTAATGTCCTGCTGCTAAAACAAGTTTTTAGACAGATTGCTGTAAATGGTCACCGCACTTTCAGACAACTTGTTAATATGATCACTAATGAAAGAAATAGCAAAAGTCCAAATTAATTTATTTACTTAAAATTATGTTTTAAATGCAGAATAATCTGTCTAACATACTGGCCGCTGAGGGTCTCCTTTCCATCTAACTTGCTGTCCACTACCTATTGTCAATTGAAGTCTGTCTCTAGTAACAGAAATAACAGGAAGTGATAAGGGTATGCGGAGAAGGAATCATAGACTGATAGAGTTGGAAGGGACCTCCAGGGTCATCGGGTCCAACCCCCTGCTCAGTGCAGCATCACTAAATCATCCCAGACAGATGTCTGTCCAGCCTTTGTTTAAACACTTCCATTGAAGGAGAACGCACCACCTCCCTTGGCAACCTGTTCCACTCATTGATCACCCTCACTGTCTAATATCTAATTTGTGTCTCCTGCCTTTCATTTTTATTCCATTGCTTCTAGTCTTTCCTTGTACAAATGAGAATAGGACTGATGCCTCTGCAGTGTGACAGCCCTTCAAATATTTGTAGACAACTATTAAGTCTCTTTTTTGCAAGCTAAACATTCCCAGATCCTTTTACCGTTCCTCATAGGACATGATTTGCAGACCGCTCACCATCTTGGTAACTCTTCTCTGAACTTGCTCCAGTTTGAGGTATTTTTAAAATTGGGGTGCCCAGAGCTGGACACAGTATTCCAGATGAGGTCTGACTAAGGAAGATTAGGGAGGGGGGATAATTACCTCATTTGATCTAGACTCTATGCTTCTCTTAATACATCCCAGAATTGTGTTTGAACATGAGCCAACAGTGTGATGCAGCAGCAAAAAAGGCAGTCTGTGATCTACTAGAAGCTGTTGCAGAATGAGAGACTCGCATAGACGTGGTGCTGGAGCTTACAGTAAGTGTTTACTGTGTTAACGCTAATAAAAGACCGGAGTAGTACCATTGGACTGGCGCATTGCCAACGTGGTTCCAATTTACAAAAAAGGGAGCAAAAGTGAGCCTGGTAACTACAGGCCAGTAAGTCTCACCTCAGTAACGGGAAAAATTTTCGAGGGGATTCTGAGAGACGCCATCGATGAGTACCTCAAGGAGATTAAGGGAATAACTCCTCACCAGCATGGATTCATGAAGGGTCGCTCATGTCAGACAAATCTGATCAGTTTCTACGATGAAGTAAGCTCTAAGCTGGACCAGGGAGAATCTATTGATCTTGTATATCTGGACTTCTCTAAAGCCTTTGACACCGTGCCACATAATAGGCTAATATACAAAATGATGCAGCTCGGACTGGGCGAAAACGTGTGTAAGTGGGTAAAAAATTGGCTCAACGATAGAAAGCAGAGGGTGGTAATAAATGGTTCGTACTCTGATTGGACCACAGTCGCTAGTGGGGTGCCACAGGGTTCAGTATTAGGCCCCACTCTGTTCAACATATTTATTAATGACCTGATAGAGGGGCTGCACAGCAAAATATCAATATTTGCAGATGACACAAAATTATACAATATAATTAATGCAACAGAGGACAATGTGCGGCTACAAACGGACCTGGATAAGCTGGGGGCTTGGGCAGAAAAATGGCAAATGAAGTTCAATGTTGAAAAATGTAAGACTATGCACATGGGCAGGAGGAACGGATGTCACAAATACTCACTTAATGGGGTACCACTAGGGAAAAGTGATATGGAAAAGGATCTGGGGGTATTAGTGGATAATAGACTAAACTGGAGTAACCAATGCCAGTCAGCCGCTGCAAAGGCAAATAAAGTCTTGGGGTGCATTAAAAGAGGTATAGGGGCGAAGGACGAGAACATTATCCTTCCATTATATAAGGCACTTGTCAGACCTCACATGGAATACTGCGTACAATTCTGGACACCGGTGCTCAGGAAAGATGTCACAGTGCTTGAGGGGGTTCAAAGAAGAGCGACTAAACTAATACATGGAATGACGGGACTGGAATACCCAGAGAGGCTATCCAAATTGGGACTATTTACTCTAGAAAAAAGAAGGTTAAGAGGCGACCAAATAACCATGTATAAGTACATGAGGGGACAATACAAGGATCTCTCCTATGATCTGTTTATACCCAGGACCGCGACGGTAACAAGAGGACATCCGCTACGATTAGAGGAAAGTAGGTTTCATCACCAACACAGAAAGGGGTTCTTTACTGTAAGAGCAGTTAGACTGTGGAACTCTCTGCCGGAGGAAGTGGTGATGGCAAAATCCATAGAGGAGTTTAAAAGGGGACTTGATGTCTTTCTGGAGAAGGATATTACAGGATATAAATATTAGGTTAAGTGTCAATCCTGGTATATAGGCAGGTTGGAACTATTAGGGGTTGATCCAGGGAACAGTCTGATTGCCATTAGGGAGTCAGGAAGGAATTTTTCCCCCAAAAGGGCTAATTGACTTCTGGCCTTGGGGTTTTTTGCCTTCCTCTGGATCAACACAGTAGGATAGACAGGCTGGACTAGATGGACAATGTCTTCATTCGGCCTTACATACTATGAAAAAAAAAAAAATTCCATGAGAGATTCAATGCATTCCACCCCACCATAAACCTGACATTAAGCTACTCATATACTGAAATCAACTTTTTGGACACCATAAAAATTTCAAACAACTCAATACAGACATCCCTGTACCAAAAACTGATTGATCGGCCCACATACCACAGATAGGAGAGTTTCCATCCCAAACACATCAAAAAGTCCATTGTTTACAGCCAGACCATCAGATACAACCAGATCTGCTCCAATCCAACAGACAGAGAGGAACATTTACACCATCTTAAAAGGACAATTTTAAATCAGGGCTACCATCCCACCTTAATTAATGACCAAATCACCAGAGCCACCAGGATACCCAGAAATCAACTACTCCAATACGCAGAGAAGGAAGAAAATGGTCATGTACCTCTAGTAGTGACCTACAATCCACAGCTAGAGATAGTAAGGAAGACTGCAAAGAAACTTCATTATATCCTACACAAGAATGGCCATCTGAAAACCATAATCTCGGACCCTCCGCTTATGTGTTACAGGCAACCTCCAAAATTGAGGAACTGTATAATCAGTGCATTGCCCTCTGACAAACAAAATGGAACTTATCCCTGTAATGTAAGGAGCTGTAAGACCTGCTGACATATGCTGACTGCGGACAGGATACGGATCCCCAACACACAGCAGGACTATAAGATCCCAGGGACATTCACATGTTCCACGTCCAATGTTGTGTACCTGATCCTGTGCAGTAAATGTCCTGTTGGGGATCTTTATGTTAGAGAAACAGGACAAAAACTGAAAGCAAGGAGGAGATCTCATCGCCACTCAATTAAAGCGAGATAGACAGAACTACCTGTGGCGGAGCACTTTTTTAGTCCCGGACACAACATAAAACACATGAAGGTCCTCATACTTAAAAGGAATTTCAGACAACAAAGCCACAGAAGCATTTGGGAGTACAAAAAATGTATAACAACTTTTGACACAGAGGGTTAAATTCTTTAAGAGGATTCTTGTGTGAATGGGAAGTATGAGACATCTATAGCACAGATAACACACTGGCCTGGTGACCCTCTAATACTAATTCAGGGACCACAAAACCTTTACATCTTTATCAGTTGACTTTTTAAGTATGCTTTTATTACTCTACTTATTTATCCTTTCAAGTGCAAATTAATCACATCCATGTCTGTGCCTTGTCATTGGTAAGTGTTCATATATTCAGATCTATTTCATTATGCCTCAGAAAGGACTCAGAGGTTCGAAAGCTCGCAATAACATCATGTATTTTTGTTAACCATTAAAAGGTATCATATGTGCAAGATTTCTTGTTTTCTCTTGCTGGGAACAATCACATAAAGCTACTGAAATCAGATCTACACTGCTCAGTACTGCTGTATAATGTCCTCCATGCTGCTGTTACTTATGGGGATGTGCTAAGCGTTGATGCCAGGAGAACAGGCAGTGACACTGCTGCCTTTGATTGGCTGCAGCAGTTATGTGGTGCCCGCTCAAAAACCGAGACCAGAAGGACTGTAGGGCTGCAGCACTGCAGCACTGGATCGTTGGGGCTAAGGACAGGTAAGTACCACTACTTTTGTTATCTTAAGCCATGTGCAACTGTCAGCAAAAAATTATATTGTAACCAAACCACCCCTTTTAACCCCTTCCCACTCCAGGACGTACGGCGGGGTGTGTATGAAGAGAGGTCTGACAGCGGGATTAAATTCCCCAAACGATGTTTGAAGGTTCCATACACCTCTCCCCCCCCCCCCCTCGTGAGGTCGCAGGGGGCTGTACAGGTGTCATGGCAGCCGGGGGCCTTCTGAAAGGCCCTAGGGCTGCCTTAGGAGACTGCCTATCAAGCCGTCCCCATTATCTCATACTGCAGGAGCTCTCAAAGCATCGCTAGTTGTGCTCCCCCCGGGGGTGGGGGGGTGGGGGGGGGGTTAAAAAAGGGTGAAAATAATTTGTAAAAAAAAAAGTAATAATAGTTTAAATCACCCCCCTTTTGCCGTATCTATAATAAAAACAAAATCTAAATCCTAAAAGAAAAATACATATTTGGTATTGCCTTGTCCGTAAAAGTCCGCTCTATCGAAGTAGCACATTATTTACCCCGCACAGTGACCGTCGTCTGAAAAAAAAATAAAGAACGCCAGAAGTGCACTTTTTCAATCACCCTGTCTCCCAGAAAAAGTGTGATAAAAACCGATCAAAGAGTCGTACAGATTCTGAATCGGTTCTAACGTAAACTACAGGACATCCCGCAAAAAATTAGCCCTCACACAACTATGACGATGGAAAAATAAAAAAGTTATTGCACCGAAAATGGTGGCAGAAAATAATTTTAACAAAATTAAATGTCTTTGAAAAAAAAAGAGTAGAAAAAAAAAAACCTATATAGGTTTGGTATCGTAGCAATCGTACTGACCCATAGAATAAAGTTATCATGTCATTTTTGTTTGTGTGCCGTAGAAACCAGACGCCATGAAAGATGATGGAATGTCATTTTTTTTTTTCGTTTTACTCCACTTAGAATTTTTTAAAAGTTTTTCAGTACATTATACGGTACATTAAACAGCACCATTGAAAAACACAACTCGTCCCACAAAAAATAAGCCTTCATACAGCGATGTTGATGGGTAAATAAAGGAGTTCTGATTTTTTTTAAAGGGGGGAGGAAAAAACGGAAACGGAAAAAAGGGGGCCGCATCATTAAGGGGTTAATATTAGAGATACAGCTTCTAGAAAGGAAAATGGTGCTAATGCAGAATACAAGTCATATAATGGTCAGGAATAGTGTTATTCTTCATGTACGCACAGTGCAGCCTATTCTAAAATCATCTGAAAGTTTGGGTACGCTTTAACAAATCATAAGTTATGCAATGCTATTTCCGACTAATATACTTAGTTTGCTCATCATGCCCCTTCATAGCCCGATCACCGAATGCATCGAGCTCTACAACCAGCCAGTAAGCAGTTTCTAGGCTTCCAAATAAAGAATTTTCATTCTATGAGAACCCTTCTTTGTCCTCAATATGGCTGCAAACGTGATGCCGCTCAATGATGTTCATGCGGTATGGTGCAATGTAAACTTTGCAGGATGAAGTACTGTAGATGCTCATTTATCAAAGCCCCAATTGTATAACAAAGCAACATCTTGCATCAAGAGCTGAAAGTGCGGAGTATTGCAGTAGACCGAGCTTCTCTTCAGATTACATGAGAAGAATCCCGGACTTTTCTTTCATACAATTGGAGTCAATTACAGAAGGACTGAAATGGATGTGCGTGGAATACAATACTCTACAAACTTCTCCAACTACAGCACAATCCACATAATAGTAGTTATTTCAATGGAGTTCCCATTGTGCGGCACTGTATAATTCCATTTTAACCTCGCCGCTGATCACTACGGTTGCCTCTTCTTATCTGTCATATCTATCTCATTTTCTCTTTGGTTTAAGACTGGGGATATTGCCAAGCTGTTATTTTCAGCATCACACTTATTCTATGCACTTGCCATCCACCTGACAGTAGGAGTATTTTCAAGAAGCGGCACTATAGTCCATTCCCCGGGAGACTTTCACCTCCAGCTTCAGAGCGTGACCCCTTGTTCTAACACTTCTCTTGCTCTCATCTAACCTTCTCTCCCAGATCTGCTGAATTCCTGGATGATTCGTTTGCTCATGTTCAACATTCATCTTCTAAATTGGTGCATCAATAATAGTCTAGTGCTCTAACCATCCCCTTACCTAGGCATATAAATATTGAGTATTGACTGAACAGTAGTTGGATTTCCGTCTTTTAACTTGCAGTTATCTGGCGTGTTTTACACTTGTTACAGTTAGAAAATGTTCATTCATTCATTCATTTCGCTGCTTCAGCGCTGTTCACAATCTTATAGGCACCACAGATGTATTGGGGTTGTTTTAAAACCTTGGTAAGCCCAGTGCAAAGGTATCTTGAGTGGACTACCCCACTGGATGTTTGGTAACTCAAAAAATAATAAAACCTGCTACTCGCCTGACCCTGCGCACTGTAGTGCTCACCTGTTGCTGTGCTCTCCTGGAGTGACCCCACACTAATGTTTTATCTCTCTAGATGCAGCTGCTCGCTTTTTCCTCTGCCTTCCTACAGTGCAGTTTGCTCCTCTGCAAGCCAGTTCTTCACCCCAATGCTCCGAACTTCTTCCAGCACTGTTTCCTCATTTTGTCGCTACTCCTTTTGCCTCTCTTAGTACCCCTACACAGTAATCGTTCCAGTGCCCTCATATGGTAATCACTCCATTCCTCCACTATGCCCACTACAAAATAATTCCCCCGTCATCCTCCACAGTAATATAAGTGCCTCTATGTCCCCAAAGTAATATGAGTTCTGTTGTAGCCCCCACCGTAATATAAGCCCATTTGTAACCCCCACACTAATATAAGCCACTCTCTGCCACCTCCGTTTACCTTATGTCCTGACTACCCTGTTCAACCCATTTAAGACCAGGCACTGTAAATTTACGGTGCCTGATCCTGGGCTTAAAGCACCGCCGTATGTAGAATTACGGCAGCGCTTTAAGCCCCCTGCTTCTGCAATCAGTCAGAGACAGGAACGGGTTATCAGCTGTTAGTGACAGCTGATAACCCGGAGAAGAAGGTCAAAGGGGTATTTAACCCTTTCTGCCTTCTGCTTCCCTGAGTGCACAGTGCTCAATGAGCACTGTGTACTGGAAAGTGAAAGTGAAAGGCTGTCTTCCACTGCGGGAGTCGGAGGGTCATATGGCCGCCTGGGTTCCCTGCTACAACAGTGCTGGAGGGTCACACTAGACCCTGGCCAGCTCTGCCAGTGACTAATGTCACCACAGGGGTTGCTTTCCCCTGTAACTGAGGCCCCTATGGATGTCCAAGTTACAGTGAGAAAGTGTCAAATAAACAAAAAACAAAAAAAAACTTGTGAATGTCCCCCAGAGGTCTTACATGACGTCATGGGGGACATAGATGGTAACAAAAACATGATTACATGCATAAGTAGAACAATATTACAGAATAAAACAATAATATATACAAAAGAAAGAAAATAACGCAAAACAGACGCCAACCAAAAACGTAGCTATAAGCGCCCTGTAATCCAAAACCATACATATTATATATCAAAACATCCGAAACAAAACAAGGAACACATTCCTTTACCTTATTTTAGTGTAAATATACTAATTAAAGAAAAAATAACTATAAATGTAAAAAAAACCCATTTTTTTAAGCTTTTTACCCCCAATAAAACTTAAAAACGGAAAAAAAAGTCAGTGAAAAAGATATTTTTAAAAATTGCCCTATATGTCACGGAAAAAAACGCAGCAAAAATAATTGTGATTGCTAAAGGAAAAAAGAATAGAGCAGTAAAACCACCACATGGCTAAAATCCCTAAAAAGTATCTGGTCCTTAAGGTACAAAACAGTCTGGTCCTTAAGGGGTTAAAGCCCCATCTGGTCCTATCACTCCTTGTTTAATGACCTGGTCTTGTATATATTTCAGCACATGTGGCCCCCCTGGGGTGTGCATCCATGTTTCTGCTCCTCTGTTCCCTCCTTTCCGGTCACATTGCAGGAGAGAAGAGAACAGAGGAGCAGGACTATGAAGGCGCACCATTGGGATGTCACATGTACCACAATTTATACAGGACCCGGGCATTAAATAAGAAAAATCGTCATTAATGCGGAAGCTATATTGCCTGTTGTGCCTCCCTCCCATCTTACCTCCTAGTTTTCAACTGTGCTCACGTACAGAGAACACATACATAGTTGAAAATGGCGCGAGCGGCAGTTGCTAGGAGGCCCAGTGCAAGTGCACCATTTGCCCTATAATTATAGTGGCTATGCATATAACTTAAAGGGAGTGTCCAGATTTATACTATTGAGGACAGGCCATTGGGATCTGGGTGCGGATCCAACCGGATTTGTGTGAATGCATCCCTAGCCAAGCACAACTGTCAGAAAAAAATGATATTGTAACCAAACAACCCCTTTTAATATTAGAGATACAGCTCTAGGAAGGAAAAGGGTGCTAAATGCAGGATACAAGTCATATGATGGTCAGAAATAGTGTTATTCTTCACGCACGCACAGTGCAGCCTATTCTGAAATCATCTGAAAGTTTGGGTACGCTCTAACAAATCATAAATTCTAGAATGCTATTTCAGACTAATATACTTTGTTTGCTCATCATGCCCCTTCATAGCCCGTAAGGCACACAAAGACTAATATGTCAGAAGACATGGGCATATGAACTATTCATTTTGCAAAGTCAAGAAGAGGACATCATTAACCCCTTAACAACCTCCCATACATCTTTTTACTGTGGCCGGTAAGCGGCTTTATTCTAATACAATCACCTTTTCATGGTGCTGCATCAGAATCCTGGCATAGGTCTGCCGTGCCAGAGGGAGAGGGTGCTCGGCTGTTGGATAATAGCCCGGCACTTACTCAAACAGCAGGGACTAGAGAAACCTCCAATCCCCACTGCTTAACCATTCAGATGCTGCAGTCAATGCGACTGCAGCATATAAAAGGCTGACAGAGGGAGGGGGCTCCCTCTTTCACCCATCGGACCCTGTGATTGCGGGGTCCCGAAGAGTTGCTGTGGCACCTAGGGGCTTGAATATGACCTCTGCATCTGTCAGCTACAGTGACCTATAATAAAAGATGGGGATATTCTTTGTGAGAAAAAGAGAAAAATTGAAAAGTATAGAAAAAAATAATAAAAGCAAAAACATCAAAACCCCAACTTTAGCTATGTAAGAAAAAAGAAAAATCACAACCCTAATATTGCCATGTTCGTACTGACCCAGAGAAAAAAGTTAGTGCACTATTTAACCTGCATGGTGCACCTAATGAGAGAAAAAATACAAAAATCATGGCTAAAATAGCTAATTTTGCGTATCTTGCCTTACAAAAACAGAATAGAAAGTGATCAAAACATCACATGGATCAACAAAGACTATTCCCACTATTCCCTGCCTAGAATTTGTTTTAACCTCAGAAAACCCCTATAAAGGGGTTGTCTGGTAGCTGGACAAGCTCTTTTCAATAGGATCTCCTCTGTGGTCGCCAGCATCCAGCACCACAGCCCACTACAGTCCCGAAGATTCCTCTGACAGGTGATGTCCCAGGAAATCAGGTGACTGCTGCAGCTAATGAGAGGCTGCACCATCACCGCCTGTTCTCCTGGCATTGGCACTCACATCCTGGGCACCATGATGCCAGGAGTTCAAGAATGAGACACTGCAGCCTCAATGGCTGCAGTGGTCACATGATTTTCTGTGACATCATTTGTCCTAACAATTCCAGGGACCGCAGTGGGCTGAATGCTGGATCTCGGCATCCGCAGAGGGGTAAATATCGCTCTTTTTTTTTTTTTTTTTATCCCTGGTGGTCCTATTGAAAATGAGTTATCCGCTAACCATCATTTTTGGCAATTTGATTAATACTAAAACCAGAAAACGGTGCAAATGTATGCCTTCTTATAGCAGATATAGATTTTATTTCCCAACTTTGGAACAGACCAAAATTATTAATAGGTTTGCAACTTATTATAAATTTGGCGCAATTCACTCCATCTTTTTAGCTGCCATATGCAATGCGAAATCTGGGCCTAGATTGTTTTAGATTATTACCATTGTTTGAAAGCTGTAATAAATCAGAAGGAAATCTGAGGTTAATTTGAAATTGCCAGACGGTCTTGGTTAAATCATTTAAAAAAATAGCAACTTTTTTGCTTACTCCTCTTGCCATTTTTCAAAACAGTGGGTGGGGCATAGCAAAAGAGGGAGGGCCTTCCACAGTCCGACAGGTTTACTATAATTTGTACCAGAACCTAGTGCAAATCTATGCCCACTCATAGCCAGCATAGAGTTAACTTTCTGGCACACAGGCTGCCAAATGGTGCAGCAAATTTAGTAAGAGTTATGTGCCTTTTAATAAATTGGGCGCATCTTATTTCAGATAAAGATTGGCATATGAACCGGCAGTCTTAATAAATTCTAATACTTTATCATATTACCATTCCAAGGGTATATTTCTACAAATCATATCATGCAGTTGTTACAAATACAGCATGAAATGGTTTTCCTGTGATTATGAAAACTGTTGCAAAAAGTGGAACAAAAACTTAGGCTCCATTGACATCTGCATCGGAGGCCCCGTTCAGAGCCTCTGTCACAGGTCCAGTACGGAATGCCGGAAGAAAAAGTCATGCATGCAAGACTTTTTCGTCCGGGAACCGAATGGACCTGATTATACTCAATGGGGTGCGTTCGGCACTGTTTGGTTCTGTTATGAGACGGATCGTTCATCCATGGGATTCTCTTGTTCTGCCCCCATAGGGAGTTGGAAAACAGAACCCCAACCCCTAGCGCAGATGTGAATAGAGCCTTATGGGAAGACACTCTAAAACATAAAATCATTGAATAGAACTTCCACTCCAAACACCCATTTGGTTTCAGAAGCTATAATGTAGGCTTGAGGACTAAAGCGGTCAATCAGTAAGAAGTAGAAAAAATAGGACCTACAGCCTTTGTCATTGTCCGCTACCTGGTTAAGACTGAAAATGGAAATGTGCTTTCCTATCCCAGTGTTTGAGGTTCTTACTTGCTGCAAATGTGAATTTCTTAAAAAAATAGTTGATGGCTTTAGGGAATTCATGAACTTGGAAAGCAAAAAACACAACAGACTAATTGTGTCCAACTATTTGCCACAATTACATAACCGTCTCCTGAACTAGATAACTGGGACGTGTGCAATTACAGCTACCGTGCTATATGCGTTGCTACTAACTACATGTGTCAATCTGATCACAGGAACCGCCAAGTAAATCTAAATATATAAATTATCTTATATATAAAGTCTGTGTATTAACAAATTAGTCTATATCCTCATAATTTATAGCAAATTTTTACAATCCAGTTACAGTACCCTCCAGAAGTTTGGAAACAGCCCATGGTTGAAACTGCAAATCACAAGTCAGAAACATTTCTGGGAGGTTCTCCACCAAGAATGAAGACCTATCCCGACTAAAAAACTTAAAAGTTGATCTACCGCATGCTGGTACTATGCAAGGCTGTCATAGAGGCAGGGTGGATATTTGAAGAAGTCCAAAATGTGACATTATTCACAATTCCAAGAGTTGGAAGATTGAATGTTTTTTGTTTTGCTTTAGAGTTCACTATATTTCAAAGCAGTAATATTTTTGACTATGCCTTGCAAATTTTACATTTTCCAGGGTGTTTCCAATCTTCTAGAGGGTGCTGTAGAGCTTATCTCCCTGAGCTGTGTACAGCTGTCCAACTATAGTTGTGTTTACTACAGTGTTGTAGTTCTCTGCAACAAGCCTCGGAAAATCTACCCCGACTAGCCGATTTCCAAATCATTGCATTTTCACAGCCCTCAGTAGACTCCCCATGCAACTCTCTCTTCTGGTTCGTCTTGCCCAGGTTTTTGTAGGTAAGCAATGCAGCCCTTCCAGCTAACTTTACATAGATTGACATCTATTCTCCTAAATGGACTTCAGTGAATGGTCTACAGTTATCCTTAATCCGTCAATCATCCTTTTGAGCGCATCTCACAGCTTTCATGTTTGGTAGGCGGCTTCTACAAAATTATATCCGGTCTATCCCGATGGCTATTTGCATAGAGACAGTCTTAAAGCAAGAGCTAACAGTTCCACACTATTTTGGACTCGGTTACCTCTATAGTGGACTATTAAAATACAAAGTCTACCTGAATCTGTTTGCCTATCCGAATACCCATAGTGGAGAACATCTCTAGATATGTGCTAAGTTACAAAATTAAAATGATCCGGCACATTAAAGAAATGTTATCCTATACTGGAAAGAGTTCTGCTCTAACAGTAATTCCCTGCCTAAACTATAGACTACGGATCTGTAATTTACTCTTCTTACAAAGTCTGTACTCTACACACTAAGGTCATAGGGTTACATTTTTCATCAGCAAGCAGGATATCATCTGAAGGTCCCTATTAATATCTGGAGGGAGCTTTTTGATTCCTATTACAGTATCTTGTGATGTTATCCCTAACAGGCATTGGGACTTAATGGTGTGTAGAATACACAATTCAGTTGACAGATGAGATCTTCTTTCTGAAGTCCAGTTTACTGTATATGGAATAAGTATCACTAAGATTAGCTTTTTCTAAGTGATCAGCATGAGAACTGCAGAATGTAGATGTTAAAATCACAGATAAATTCTGTTAATTGGTCACTTACAACCTCAATGCCCAAAAAGTTGGCACACTGCCTAAAATGTAAATAAATGCTAAGAAAAAAAATACAATGATTTGGAAATCTCATCTAACCGTATTTTATTCCCAATAGAACACACGTCTTTACATAAAATTAACGTATTTAGAAATTGATTTCAGCAACGCATCTCAAAATAGTTGGGCTCACAAAAGATTGGAAAAGTAACTGGTGCTACTGAAAAACAGCTGGAAGAACTCTCTACTAAATCACATGACTGTGTATAAATAGAGCATGTTAGAGAGGCAGAGTCTCTTAGAACAAAGATGGTCAGAGGTTCACAATCTGTAAAAAAAAACTGCATCTAAAAATTGTGGAACAATTTCAGAAAAATGTTCCTCAACATAAAATTGTGAAGACTTTGAATATCCCACCATCTACAGTATATAATATCATAAAAAGATTCAGAGAATTTGGAGAAATTCTCATGCATATGGGACAAGGCACTGCATTAAAAACAGACATGATTCTGTAATGTAAATCACTGCATGGGCTCAGGAATACTTCCAGAAATCATTGTCTGTTGTCAGAGTTTACCGTGCAATCCAGAAATGCAGGTTAAAGCTGCATCATGTACAGAAGAAGCCATATCTCAACCCAATCCAGAAAAGCCCATGTCTTCCGTGGGCCAAAGCTCATTCACAATGGACTAAGGCAAAATGAAAAACTGTTCTGTGGTCAGAAATCATGGACGCCATGTCCTGTGGACCCAAGAGGAGTGGCACCATCCAGTTCGCCATCAGTGCACAGTTCAAAAGCCTATGGGGTTGCATTAGTGCCTATGGCATGGGCAGCTAACACATCTTGAAAGGCATTATCAATGCTGAGCAGTATATAGAGTTTTTAGAACAACATGTGTTCCCATCCAGACAAAAATATATAACTTTTTACACCAGCATTTTGGGACATGGCCTCTTATAAATTCTCCCAATAAAGGCCGATGGAGAATGTCATAATTGTTTTTGCTCGGATAAAACCCTTTATGCTTCTGTGTGAAATCAGAAGTCTGTGAGGATGGAGTAGGGGCCTTATGAACCTCAATGGAAGTTCTATTTGTGTCCAGATCCATAATACAGCCAAGATCCATAGGGTCACACTGCTTTACTCTACTGCAAAGGGTGTTAATAAATTCCAGCCCCTCCTATCCTGAACATATCTGATTGATTGGAAGCTGCATTTTGATTCTGTATTGGCTTCTCTGTCCTATATGTACACCATTGTGTTCTTTTGACTTCTTTAACACATCTAATATATTTGAAAACTAAAATTGATTAAATTTTAAGCAACCCGTCATTCTTCATAGTGAAATCTCTCAGTGATGGTTATTGCTAAGTAACTACATTTAACAGCAAGCAAAAAAAAAAAAAGCATCATAAGACCATCTGAGAGGTTATAATGGAAGTTTGAAGTTTGGGAAAATAGACAGGTCGGGGATCTTAAGGAGATTAAATGAGAAAAAAGATCCATCATAAAATACTTTTAGCATCTGCTGTGAACTACAATGATGCCCTGTGACAAAACCATTAGATTTGAACTTCCATATAATGCAGTTAAATTCAACCCTTGTGATATGTAATCATTCAAGAAATGTTCTCATAACAGTTTTGCTCATTTCTTTAGTAACTTTTTGAATATGTAGAATATTGATAGTCTCTGCTGGATAATACATAGTGATGAGCAATCCTTCCAATAAAGACATTGGAGAAAGGAGGTTAAAGTGGACTGAGACTCTGGTGCAATCTGCGGTTGAAGGCTATGTAAATTTTGCAGTCTTTTCTAATTATTGTGTTTTGGGAAATTAAAACTTTTTGTAATTGGTTTTATGGAAAAATGTTTGATTTCTGTGCTTGTATTGCTTTTCAAGGTACTGCCGGCTGGAGAACTGGAATCTTAGCAAATTCTGTCAGTCAGAGTACACTGAATGACTCTTCCCCTAGCACGCTCCCCTGTTGTGAATGTGAATTCACTGCCTTTCCGTTGAGCTATTATAGAGGGTGGTATGACAGTGCTGGGAAATGGTGAAGGAGAGCAGAACATAGAAAGTTACTGAAGGCTGTAATTCACTCTGGGTGAATTTTCTGCTTTTATCAGAAATGAGAGAGAACAGGACTATCAGCTACTCAGAAAGAGGATGAGATAGCCGGAGAGATAGCTGTGTAGTTGGCTATGCTACACAGCCTCAGAAAGAGAAGCAGGGATGGGGAGCTGAGCTTGTGAGCAATTATGAAAGAGACCAGCTAATCACTGTTGGGAACAGCCTTGAGCCAAAAACCTGAATGTAGAAGAGCCTATATATCAAGTATGAGGCTTTCTAAATAGATGAGAAGGAAAACTCAATGCAAAATAGGAAGGTAAGTCCTTGCAAAAAAATGCACTTAGTAAGATATTTGTTTATTGATTTTTTTATGCACAAAGGTTACCATAGCCTTTAAGTGGTTACTTGAAGGTAGAGTAAAACTACTAGTTTAAAATTGTATTTTATTCTGATCTGGCAGGTAACATGTTTCCAGATGCATACACATTTTAATCAGACAGTTGGATTATACACTAGTAGCCATAATATGTGAATAATAAAACAACTTTTATGACTAAGTGTATAATCCAGCTGTCTGTTGAAGAGGTCTGTGTCACTCAAAGCACATTACCTGCTGGTGAAGAATAAAGTGCAGGTCTTATTTACCTTGCTTGTATGATTGTAATATTATATATCTAAATAGGAAGGATATACACTCAAGACCTCAGGTAGAAAACTCCTAACTAGGGATGAGTGAGTATACTCGCTAAAGCACTACTCGCTCGAGTAATGTGCTTTAGACGAGTATCTCCCTGCTCGTCCCTGAAGATTCGGGAGCCGCCGCAGCTGACAGGTGAGTTGCGGTGGGGAGCAGGAGAAAGCGGGCGGGAGAGGGGGAGAGAGAGATCTCCTCTCCGTTCCTCCCCGCTCTCCCCCGCTGCTCCCTGCTCCGCGGCGGCTCTCGAATCTTCAGGGACGAGCAGGGAGATACTCGTCTAAAGCACATTACTCGAACGAGTAGTGCTTTAGCAAGTATACTCACTCATCCCTACTCCTAACGGTTTTATTAGACAAGACATGCATAGTATACAAATACATAGACATAACAGGGAAATTTGAACCAATAGTGGGGGAAAGGCGAAGTCTGGCCCTACACCACAGGAGTTAGGGGAACCCTGCCTAAAAGCGGGGCAATCGTCCCGATAAGGACAGACCCACACGGGAACCTATGGACACCTGTTTTGCCCTAAATAGGAATAGAAAGGAATACAACGTAGTTCATTAACGGGTGTCCACAAACCTTCAGACGGAATTAAAATCAGGTTATCTGAGGACATAAGGAGTTCCAACATACAACATAATACACACCAGGTGTGCGCACATCTATAGACAGACACTGAACAAGACCTTGTCCACACCAGATGTCTGCACACCTACAGACACAAAAGGAATCCCACCCAGAACCTCACTCATGCATACATACACCAAAAAAGACATAGTTTAAACATCCACAAATCACACATGTGATGGAGAAGGGATTAACATGTCAGACATCGCCCATCTGACAGCATAAAGGACGATATCTGGAACCACATCTGACAGAAGGGTAAGGCAGCGGCGACCCACAGAACATGTGAACAGGGCAATCAGGTGTCCAGACCATCTTCAGGGAGTGTGGGAGAACGACTCAAACAAGCCTTACAGCATACGTGACTCTAAACACCAGAGTTCTGAGAGGGAAGAATAAGGAAAGGCTAATGACCAGCACCTTCTAGAAGAATGGTTGGTGTGTATATATATAATATACACATAGATCAATGGTGATTGGCTGGCTAGAGAACTCCACACCATCAGCCAGTCAAATCAACCACACCTGCAGAAGTATACTCCTGGAAAACCATAGAACCACAGGTCCCAAGAGCACAACATGACACTCCTTTCAACTCAGCTCACAATGCTAACAGGATCTTTGGTCAACCAGTATATTAGGCCAGCAGCATCTATTTATTGTTGACTCTTTAAACATGCTACATCTGTTTATCCTTCAAGTTCCTCCATTAAGGGTTGCATTGCCCATTTTCATTCCTTAGTCTCACAATGAAAACATTGGGGCAGATGGCCACATACTGTATCTAAAGTTTCTGTGCCACTTTTTCTAGCACATCTTAATGTTGGGAGATGCTCTCTGTCCTATATCTGTCATCTTCCCCCAAGATCAGATGGCAGAATTGGGGAGGGATTTATATTAAATAGTTCCTGTCCTAATTTTTGCCTTTATTAAATAAAATAAAAAATCTTGTACTTTTTATAGCGCCAACTAATCCCACAGTGCTTGCAAATAATTTATTTATTTATTACCCCACCAAGCTGGGTACTCATTTTATCAACCTCAGAAGGATGGAAGGCTGAGCCGACCTTGAGCCGGCTACCTGAGCCAGGCGGGATTGAACTTGCAACCTTCAGGTCGTGAGCGAGAGCTTAGGACTGCATTTCTGTAGCCTTAGCACTCTGTGCCGCATAAGTACTGCCCCACGTATTAAAGTGTGGCAGTACTTTATTAGAGAAAGGAATCCCTTGAAAGCAATATAACATGATGCTGTATAGATGCCATGAGGTACAAGGTGTCAGTTAGATATCATTGACTGTGAATCTATAAATTATGTATTATTCTTTTACTGAGAATACTTATGACATCTCCTAGTCTCAATGGGATGGACCAACAACCAAAAGTTGTCCAATTTTGTTTTGTGTACCTCTCCAAAGAAATAGGAAATGAACAGTTCTTGTAGGTGACGTGTTGGAAGCAGGAAAAATGGGCACGTTTAAGGATTTGAGTGACTTTGACAAGCACCAAACAGTGATGTCTACATGACTGGGTCAGACCATCTCCAAAATGGTAGGTCTTGTAAAGTGTTCCCGGTATGCAGTGGTTCGTAACTATTAAAAGTAGTCCAAGGAAGGACAATGGTGAACTGGCGACAGGGTCATGGGTGGCCAAGGCTCAATGATTCACATGGGGAGTGAAGGATAGTCCATTAGGTCTGATCCCACAGAAGACCTACTGTAACACAAATTGCTGCTGGCTGCAATAGAAAGATGTCAGGGGCTGCAGAGTGCCCATGATCAGGGCTGGCCTTAGGCTAGCAGGGGCCCTGTGCAAAAATTTTTGTTGGTGCCCCTCCTTTTCAATAACAAATACAATAGGTAGAACACCTTTAGGTACAACTTTGACAGGCTAGTTATAAGAATACGGGCTATTTAATATGTGTTTTAGGCCAGTTTCACACAAGCATATTACAGACACAGACATGTGGTCATCTGAAACTGGCCATATAGAGTTATTTGTTTTCATTCTGCCCACTTTACATTGCAGCCTGCTTTTATTCTCACCTTCTAAGAACCGTAGCTAATTTTTAAGTCATACGAGGACATGTCTTCTTGAGAGATGAGTTATATTTTTTAACCACTTCCCACTACAACCCTTTTATGTTTTACCATTTTCATCATTTCCTCCCAGCTTTTATAAAAAAAACCCATAACTGCTTTATTTTTCTGGTGACACATCTACATCAGGGCTTGTTTTTTTGAGAGACGAGTTGTGTTTTTCTATAGTGCCATATATCATATCATTTATAATGTACTGGAAAATTTTCAAAAATTTCTAGATATGGGAAAATAATGCAGTTGCACCATTTTGGGGGCTTGATTTTTGGCACTTATGCTGTAGTAAAAGTGACACATTATCTTTATTCTGTGGGTCAATACAATTACAGTGATACCAAATCTATATAGTGTCCGGGATTGAACTTGGGAACTCCTGTCTGCTGAGCCATCCAGCCCTTTGGACAGTTCCCAGATCCTGCAAACCCAGTCCCTGTTCTAGCTCTGCCTGGATTTTAAATCCCCGCCTGCTGAAAGCACTTCAGAGCAGTTCAGGAAGACAAGTGGCTAGATGCTCCTGAGCCCCAACAGCGGGGAAGAGGTGAGCATATATTTAGTAGAGGTGAGTATATATTTAGGTGAGTATAAGTACTTCAGAGCAGTTCAGGAGAACAAGCAGCTTCCCCGAAAATCACTGCAGGGGTTGCCGGCAGCCCATTGCTTGCAATGGGGCTGCAGAAGCGCTGGCCCCATTGAAAGCAATGGGAGAACATTGCGCTCCTGTGTCACAGCTGTGACAGCTGTGGCAGGGGAATTCTTCATTCCCCTGGGAGTCCCCGTGTTACTGGACACTGTGACAATGCTGTCACAGTGCTCAGTGATGAGGGGACTCCCCGCCGAGATGAAGAAATCCTCAGCCAGCTGTCACAGCGGATCGCAATCTTCTCTGCATGTTCTCAATGGGGTTGGTGATGCTGCTTCCGGCCCCATTGACCACAAGGTGAAACCCCTGGATGTGACAGCATCCAGGGATTTCACATCCAAGGAATCCACTGCTGCAGCTGTCACAGCCGCAGAAGGGAAAAGCGAAGGGACTGCAATTTTGAATGCAATCAAGTGTGTTTTTTTCAGCGTGACGCTCCCTTCGGTCACGCAAATTTTTGTGCGCATGTGTTTTGCGCTAAAAAATATGCAAAAAAATAACTGCCCGTCTGACTGAGCCCTTACTGCAGATTTTGATACAAAAAATTGCAGGCAGATTGAAATAATTTTCAATTCCACATCAAAATTCACTGGTAGCCCTGTGGATTGTAATGTGGAATTTACTGGATATTACGGTCTAATTCCACCTGTGTGAAAGCACCATACGGAGATTCAAACTTGTGATCATTTTATTGCTTATACTGTATAGTGCAATACTTCTGTATTGCATTACTGTATATGGTATTTCTGTAGGCAATCCAATTGAGGCGTGCCACAGGCAAATCTCAATAAGCAGAAATACATGACAACCCTGTAGGCTTTCAGAAGGCCGCTTGCTGCTATGACACCAAGACGGCAAACTGCAGTCACATCACAAGGGGTGGTTTGGGACTTCCTGAAAACCGATCAGGGCATTTAAATAGTTAAAAGCTGAGATCTGTGTTATCTCCAATCACAGCTGTTAACAGCAGGTGTCAGCTATCAAAGATTGCTGACCCCCACGGTGTGTAGAGCAGGCTTGGCTCCCCAGTGTGCTCCAAGCAGACACAGTGTATGTACGGTGGAAGTCAAGAAGCGGTTAATGACATCATTTTTGTACCATATTATGTTTTTTTAAATAAATCTTTTCATTATTGTATTCCAATATATTTTTCTGTCAAAATAGCCGTATACTTATTTCCTGCAGGACAGCTTGTATTTTTAATGGGGTTTTGCGATACACATAATGAATTGAATAACTCTTATCAATTCTTTTTTCCCTAAATAGCATATATATTTGTAGCCTCACAATATATATGCCTCCTTCCACATTCTATAAATCCCCACACACTACGTTCTCGGCACACACTCACACAGCAGGACTCAGTGATGGCTCCTCTTCCCTAGAGCAGGAAGCCCATCTAATAACCAACTTCTGCAGTGTACTGACAGCCATAAGAGGCAGAGAGTGGGCGGAAGGGTATGAGCTGATTTCTAGCATGAGGGGGGAGTCAGCCATCTGCCCTGGTGCCCCCAGCAGTTGGCGGCCAGTGCCCTGTGTGACCGTTCAAGTCACACTTAACCAAGGCTGGCCCTGCCCATAATGACCCGGTCTGTCCCAAAAAATGGCTAGTATGGGCACATGAGCATCAGAACTGGACCATGGAGTAATGGAAGAAGGCGGCCTGGTCCGATGAATCATATTTTCTTTTACCGTGTGAACGGTCAGGTAGTTGTGTGTCACCTGGGAAAGAGATTGCGCCACTCTGGGAAGTAGACAAGCCAATAGAGGCAGTAGGATGCTCTGGCCAATGGATTTGGTTTCTTGCGTCCATGTGGATGTTACCTTGACACGTACCATCTCCCTACCATTGTACAGACCAAGTACCCCCTTCATGGCAGTGGTATTCCCTAATGGCGGTGGTCTCTTCCAGCAGATCCAGCCTTACGACAGTAGTCATCCTGGAATGGTTTGAGTCCTCAGAGGTCAGAGCTATTTTGACGACATGAATGGTAGAGTACTTGCAGAATATGTAGGTGAGTTTATTGCTATGGATGATCGCTGTATATATGACACATGTTGATGGAGACATTGAGGGGAATGTTATTAATTATTGCCTTATCTTCAATATTCTATCTTTTATTTTCCATGGTTATGAAACAATGGGATCTTAATTATTAATCTGAGCTCCTTCTGTCCTAGCAGTACCTATTGTGGAGGTATTTTAGGACTTGCTTCTGCATATTTATGACTACACGTGGCTATTACTGGCCTCCCGCAACTTATTTGCTCCCTTGATGATACGATGCTTTGCATGGATTCTGTGATGTTCAGTAATGGGACGAGCCCAGGAAGTCACAGAGTTGAAAAGCACATTTACAACAGTAACATCTGTAAAGCTGTAAATCTTTTATTATGTTCCACTCATTTGTATCTCTCTACAGTGCAAGTCTGGTGTTTAAAGAGTCTTGTGGGTTGGATAATGAGGAGAGAGACCAACACTGTAATACAGAACTTCCAGCCGACCAAAGACACGGGATAATAGTCATACACATAAATAGATGATGTGGCCTCCAGCTATCAGCCTCAACTTCTCCACTAGCAGAAGGTACACAAACAAGATCAGAAATTACATTGTGACACAGGGTTTTTCTGAAAATCTTATATTTATGATCTATGTGATCGGTGGGGGTACATTGTATAGCAGCTCTGCCTGATATAGCATATCAGTCCCATTCACTTAATGCAAGAGATGGAGCCTCTTCAAACAGCTGATCGGTGAAGGTCCCGGGCAGCACACCTCCACAGATTAGATATTGGTGACCTATCCTAAGGACTGCTTTGCCAGCAACCCAGGGGTAAGTTGTTGGGTTGCTGCCCGGGCAAAGGTCCACTACAGGGGGCACTATGGAGGTCACTATTACTACTACAGCTACTATGGGGATCACTATTACTACTAGGACTATTATAGGGGGGTCACTGTTACTACTGACAACTATGGAGGATACTATTACTACTGTGGTGACTAATGGGAGTGCTACTATTATGGGAGCGCTAGTTATACTAGAGCCACTAATGAGGATGCTATTACTACTTGGGCTTCTATGGGGTCACTATTACTACTGAAGTCACTATGGGGGTTGCAGTTACTACTGTTACCACTATGGGGGTCACTATTTCCATTGAGGTCTCTAACAGGGGCACTGTTACTACTGAGGCCACTTTGGGGGCCGCAATTACTGCTGGGACCACTATGGGGGGAGTTACTATTTCAAACTGGAGCCCCTAACAGGACACTATTACTATCTCGGTCACTGTTATTACTGGGGCCCCTACTGCGGTCACTATTATTCTGTTACATCAGACAAGTCTCAATGGTTCCAATATATGGGGGGTGTCATTTCACACTTTTCCCCAGGCAGCATAAAGGCTTGGGGCACCCCTGTTTGAAGAGGATGTCCAAGGTTAGAAAACATGGGCACTTTCTTCCAAAAACAGCACAGGTTGTGTGTGGAATTGCAGTTTATCCCCATTCACTTCAATGCAGCTGACCTACAATATCATAAACAATCCTGGACAACCCCTTAAAGGCTCTCAAAGCTTAACAATGGTAATGGTCTACAGAGTTATGCAGCTCCATACTCCCATCAATAAATCATTACTCTGACTTCTGAATTTGGTCACAGTTGGCACCAGTGAGGATGATAAATAACCAATAAGGGGCTAGAATAGGTTTTTCCAACCCTGGTTCTGCAGAACTCTGTAATTTGCTTGAAAACTAGTTGGGGGTTCTGCAGAAGGCATAAGATAACAGCAAGATATTGTACTTTTATAGTAATGATGGGGAAGTTGTTGGGTTCCCAATGAGAGAAAAAAATGTTGTCAAGGCTTCCTCTGTAGTATTAAGATTGGGAACAACAGAGAAAGAGCTCATCTAGGGTAATCTTGATTGCTAGTTGAACCTGGTATCTTAGATTCTGCTCACATCAGCATTTTGTTGTCTGCCAGAGTCAATAGTGGCTGAAGGAAGCTGATTAGGATCCATGGAAAGTTTTAAAAAAGCAAAGGCGCAACCTAGACTTGTATTCCAAAAGCCATAGGTAGTGATAAGTGCCTAATAAGTAATATTTACTCACATTGATTGGTTATGCAAGAAATGCGCGTGACCACACTTAGCATTTTATCCCAGAACAATGCTGATCTTTTAGAAGCAAACAGGAACCTAAAGTTAAAAACGTCTGCTCCATACCAGAGGAGTAGCCTTTCCCTGGACTTCAGATGGATGAATAGACCAAGCAAAAATATTGGTGCTGCTCACAGATGTCCAGCAAAGTCCAAGATGGATTCCTCTACAAATAACTAAAGTGAAAATATGAGTTACGACCCCTGATTGGAGTCTTCCTCAGGCATAATTCATGTATTTTATGCCTGAGGAAGACTCCAATCCAGGGTTGTAATGCGTAGCTGTATTTTAATAAGGTCCTTCATAGTGGAATCCTTCTTTGACTGTATGAACATCTGTGAGCAGTGCTCATGTTTTACTTGGGCTATTCATTCATCCAAATGGCAGTCAATAGTGGAGCCCGACAAATCCAGTTGACTTATAATGGGGGTTCATTGGATTCCACCAAGGTGTTTGTCGTGTTTCCCATAAAATATGATGGAATCTGCAACCATGGCTTTAAACACAGATGTGAAAAATAGCCTTGCTCATTGAACATGACTTGACAGCAAACATACCTACAATGGAAAACGTTCTACAGACTTTTGTATGGAAAAATCCTCCCCAACCTGCAAATTGATATAGAGTACAAGCTATAACAAAAATATGGAAAAGACTCCTACCAGTTGGGTTCACATGTGGTTCCAATTTTACTTGTTGTGTAGCTGCTCCATCCGACGGTTGGAGGAATTGTCCAAATAAAAGAGAAAACCCACACAAACAGAATACCAATGGCTGAATGTTTTCCACGAAGACGGAGATTTCTAAGTGGCCGGCAAATCACAACATATCTCTCAAAGGCCAAGATTGATAAGGACCACAAAGCTACGATTCCTGAGAAGAAAGAGAAAAGAATATTAAAATATTCAAGAACTTCTCAAGTCTTAATTAATGGTCATTAAAGGTATTGATCTTCAATGTAGGGGGATTCAAAAAGTATGCCGCAAAGGTGAAGCTAATTTATTCATACATGAAGCGACACACAACAGCCAAAACGAGATAGAAGAACTGTACAAGTGTTTAATGCACCTTACGAATGTGGGATGGGGGCGCCGCATATGTAATACAGAAAAAGGTGATGATACCCAATATTACAGAATGAAGAGATGAGTGGAAGAAGGTCTTTAAAGGTCAGCAAATATGTAGTTGCATCACATAACAAGGCGTGTCTATTGGTCTAACATATTATTGTCCACTGCGGATATGGAACCGAGTAATAGCACACGTTAGCCCATGCTGCTATGTATTTATGACACATCTACAGAAATCTCTGTATCCTCTATATAGAAGAGTCTGCATGGATTAGACATATAACAAAGACTTGGCTTTCACCTCTTACCAACATAATTTCCATTTTGGCATCTAAAAGGGGTATTGCAGTTATAGCAAGTAAGTTTTAATCATTGTATAAAGGGAACCTGTCATGTCCCATATGCACTATAAACTCAGTTATGGACAGGACATGTGAAGTCCAGGGGTGTACTTCTTATACTTACCTGGCTCCCTATTCCCTTGGTGTCAGCCCTGGAAGTTGGTGCTCAGTCTGTGAGTGTGACTCTTTTTATCTTTCAGTGTAGATATATACACTGTTCTCAATGGGAGTGTGCACTGACTGAAGAAAAGAGTCACGCTTACAGACCGAACACCTGTTATGTTCACTCGGCGCACTAAAGCGTCACGCCTCAGCACGGACGCAAGTTGGTGTCCTATATAAAACTACAACAACTCTCATCATGTTGCAAGGACCAATTGCACCTCTCCAGGCTAATATGGAAGGACACCTGTGCCTTACTAATCAGGGAAAGTGGGAAACCCCTGCCTAAAAGCGGAGTGACTGTCCCAACAAGGACAGCCCCACTGTCTTCATCTGGGAACTGGCTATTCATGGTTAGGAACCTGAAGATATGCACAAAACACAGGACACAACGCTGTTCACACACACAGAACACGACTGTTCACACCTCATATCTGGCCACATGCACAGATATACAGACCAAGTTGCTGTTCACACCAACACACAAAGTTATGCATACTACACAGAACAGGACTGCATATAAAGCACATGTCTGGCCACTTGCACAGACAAACAAAACACATTGCTGCTCACACCAACACACAAGGTTTTGCATTGCACATAGAATAGAAACCCCACCCAGAACGCGCATCCAGATAGCAAACCATAGCTAGTCCAAGTGTCCTCACTCCAAGGGAAAAGAGAGTCAGCCACCGTGCTGAGATACAGGGCACAGTCTCAGGCATTACCCATCTGACACACACATAAGACATCAGACGTCCGGAGGCCGCACCTGCCAAGGGAAAGGGAGAAACCTGCAGGCGCATGCACCTGTGTGGACACCGTACCACACACTACTCAATGCATGCGCCCCAGAACGCAAGAAGGGGAGGGACAGCAGGTGTCCAGACCGTCCTCAGGGAAGGTGAGATAGACACTTCAGACAAGCATGTATAAAACCAGCGCTAAGGGGGTTTACAACAGAATAAACCAGTAAAGCACTAAAATGACCAGCATCTTCTACCAAGAAATGCTGTTTTTTATATGCAGCAGACGGGAGGGGATTGGCTGGAGAAACACCACACCAAGCCAGCTCAATTACCCCTCACCTGTGAAGCTGTGGTCATGGAAACCTGTAGAACCACAAGTCCCAGACGCACAACCTAACAGCACCGACTTCCAGGGGTGACAGCAAGGGAATGGGGAGTCAGGTAAGTATAAAAAAAATACTCCTCCAGACTCCATTTTCCCTGTCTATAACTTACTGTAGTTTATGGTGCTTATGGGACATGACAGGTTCTCTTTAAGGATACACTTTTCCTACAAGTTTTGTGTATTAACACCTCACAGTTTTTAATCTCTTAATGCAATATGACGTAAGTTTTTGACTTAGGCGGCTTTTCCCCTCTTAAAAAAAAAACAAACTAAATATGCACAAGTTTAGTATTGTCATGTCCATATCCCATCTCTCCAATAAATTGAACACTATTTATCCTGCATAGCAAAAACCATTAAAAAATTGTAAAAAACTGAGACAAAAAGCCTATTTTGTACATTATGCTTCCCAAAAAGTGCAATAAAAGTAATCAAAAAAGCCGTATGTTCTTCAACATGGTGCCAATAAAAATGACAACCGATCAAGCAAAAAACAAGCCCCCACAAAGCTCTTGTGATGGAAAAATAAAAAACATATGAGAGTTTTAATTGTGGAATAATGTAAAAAATATAATTTTGGTAATACTGTAATCGTACCAACAAACAAACAAGAAAAATGATTTATGCTGCCTGTTTAACACTGTAAAAAAACTATGGCAGAATTAAAATACATGATATGTACCCAGAAAGCGGTACCAATAAAACCTATAGCTCGTCACGCAAAAAACAAGCTGTCATATGGCCGTCCTGATGGAAAAATAAAAACGTTATAGCTTTGGAAAAGTGGAGATGAAAAGCCCCACAAAAATCACAGCATCCTGATGGCTGATATAAGCGATGTCATGAAGGGGTTAACATCTCTGCTTGCAGTTATCAATTAGGAGCCTTCATTGTTTATTTCCGATGCATAGCTGGACACAGAGGTCTATGGCTGGTAGCAAGACACAACTCTGCTAACTGTAGCGTGACGAGCCATGCATCCCATAGTAATCAATGAAGCAATCAGAGATCTGGAAAACTACAAGGAATTGCGCCAAAAAGTTTATTAGAAAATTGTAGAATTTTTCTTTATCCAAAGAATAACCTTATCTGTAACCATAACTCCCCTATAAGGATATAACCCCACTGGAAAAACTAATAAAAACTAAACTTGCGTCCGTTATATGTAAGATCATACATCATGGCTGTATGGATGTGAAAGCTGGACTGCGAGGGAAGCTGATAGGAGGATTGATGCGAAAGCTGCTGTGAGAGTAACAAACAGAGGAGTACTGAACCATATAAGACCCAAAATATAACTGGAGGGGAAGATGGCCCGGCTCAGGCTCATGAATTTTGGCATGTAATGCGAGCAGAGGAGCTAGAAAAATCTATAATGCTTGGACAGATCAGTGGCAGAAGTAGACCCGACCACCAAAGAACACGATGGCCGATACTGTCAGAGCTGATACTGGTATGGATATCACACAACTGAAAGAAGCCGTGCAAAACCAAAAAACATGGAGGAAGAGAGTCTTTAGGGTTGTTGAGGGTCATGAACGACTAAACGGCTAACAACAACAAAATCATGGCTTCATGCACATTTTTGTAAAGTGCTACATAACTGTCAGTCTCTCCTACAATATCCCTATTTGTGCTCTGCCATAGTCAATACAAGATGATTGTATAAGAGAACGGGTCAAAAAGCTGATGTCTTCATACTTGAAGTGACATCCAACAGCAAGAATGACCTGAGGCGATAGAAGACCTCTACAAGTGTTCAATGCTTCTTACAGAGGTGTGATGGGGGCGCCCTTGCTGGGACGGCAGATGTCAAGTCGGTAGTCCAGTTCTGCCTAGACAAGTCCCGGCATATCCTGTGTTATCACTGCCACCGCAGCCCAGATCTGTTGTTTCAGGTTGTCTGGTGTCTGGTGTCACTTCATGTAAGAAGACATCAGCTTCACTTTTGCACCGTTCTCTTTGAATCACCTTTATATTACTGCAAATCTTCAAAGATTTTTTAACCCCTTAACGCTATAGAACATACAGTTATGTCCTGCAGCGTCAGAGTATGTATGAAGGGAGATTGCTCAGTTCCAGGGTCCTGTAGCCACCCCCTCCCCCCCCCCTGCAATAAGATCCCAGGGAGCCGTGTGGGTGTCATGGCAGCCGGGGGCCTTTTGAAAGGCCGAGGGCTGTCATGGCAGAATGCCTATCAAGCCATCCCTGTGGGGTGGCTTGATATACTGCCTGTCTGATTGTAGTATGATGTAAGGCTATGGCATTACATCATACTGCAGGAGTGTTCAAAGCATCGCAAGTTGTTGTTCCCTCTGGGGACTAAGAAAAAAAAGTAAAAATATGATCAAAAAAGTTTTACTAGTTATTGAAAAAAAAAAAGAAATAAAAGTTTAAAATAATGCCCTTTTGCCTAAAGAGTCTAAATAATAAAATAAATATTCATATTTGGTATCACTGCATCCGATCTATCAAAGTAATGCATTATTTACCCCATACAATGAACGTCCTCAGAAAAAAAAAAAAGAACACCAGAAATGTGGTTTTTTGGTCGCACCGTCTCCAAGAAAAAATGCAATAAAGAGCAATGAAAAAGTCTTCCGTATTCCAAAATGGTACCAACACGAGCTACAGGACGTCCCGCAAAAAAATGAGCCCTCGCACAAGTATGTCGATGGTAAAAAAGGTTATGGCTGTCAGAAGATGGCGGCAGAAAATAATAAGAAAAATAAATATCTTTGAAAAAAAATAAAAGTAGTGCAGCCAAAGAAAAGAAAACTATATAAGTTTGGTATCGTAGTAATCGTATTGACCCATAGAATAAAGTTATCAGGTCTTTTTTTTCGCAGTTTGTGCGCCGTAGAAACAAGATGCACCCAAAGATGGCGGCATGTCAGTTTTTTTTCATTTACCTTAGAATTTTTAAAAAGTTTTTCAGTACATTATAAGGTACATTAAATAGCACTATTGCAACATATAACTTGTCCTGTGAAAAAAACGGCCCTCCTACAGCGACGTCGATGGATAAATAAAAGAGTTAGGATTTTTAAAAAAGGGGGAAGGAAAAAACGAAAATCTGGGGAAAAAAAGGACTATGTCCTCAAGGGCTTCTATCCATTAGGGTTTTTTTTAATGCTGCGATATCGCTGCATTTTTTTTCATTGGGACTTTCTAATGTTAAGATCCCATCACACAAAAATCGCAAGTTTGTGCTTTTGCGACTTTTGTGCGATGTGATTTTAACATTAGAAAATCCCATTGAAAAAAACACAGCGATGTCACAGCGTTAAAATAAACGCTAATGGATAGAAGCCCTAAGGGTTAATCTTTATTACCAGAGTACCTCCAAAGTTCCCAAACGGGTGCCCTATTAATCTACCCTTCATTCTATCCCGGGACGTCTTCAGCAACATATTAACTGTTTCGATTAAGATCATTTTCGGTCCTCAAACAGCAGGACGGGGGAAGGACTCAGAGTTTGAACTAGATGGACGTATTTCATCCTTACTATGTAACTTTGTAGAGAAGTTTTCTAGTTTTATACAAATTAGGCTTACTGGGTAAAAGTTCTACAACTTTTTATGTATATTGTTTATGTTTCTTTTCCTCAACCTTTTGCAGATATGCGTTTGCTGTCAGTGAATGACAACTCTATTGTCTACATTCGGAGGCAGTAAACCTGGATATAGCAGGTCCTGCTTTCAGTGGATACAGTTGTACCCAGTCTGGTGTGAGTCAAACAGCCTGGACTGCAGACGGATACATTGTAGCAAACAGTGATTTGTGTAGTTACTGCTGATTTATTTAGCTCACAGAGCATTGTCTAGACTGGAAACAATTATATCCACTTCTCAGCTGACAGCAGGACTAGCTATGTACAGTTTTACTACATATGAATGTCAGTACTAGTGTTCTCATTCACTGACAGCAAACTACTATACTTAAAATGTTGAGGAATTGAAACAAAGTATATTAGAAAGTTGTAGAACTTTTTATTTAGGCTATTTATATGGGTGACAGTGAGTTGCTCCTGAGACTCTCGGGCACAACTCATATCCCCTGCACACAGACACCCCGTACCATTACTGTGTAAGACTCGCACAAAAATAGGGCATGCAGCAACTTTTCAAACCTGGACCATCAGTCAGAGTGAAAAATCGCCCATATGAATGAGCCCATGGCTTAATTTTCCGTGCAAATTCTGTCTGTATCGGACACGGACAGAACTTGTGCAAGACTATCAGTCATGTGAATATGGTCTTATGCAGTGGTTAAAATTAATTTATACAAAATTGGAAAACGCCTTGCAACATTGAAGAGGGTTCTTTACTGTAAGAGCAGTGAGACTATGGAACTCTCTGCCGGAAGACGTGGTGATGGCAAACTCGATAAAAGAATACAAGAGGGTCCTGGACGCCTTTCTTTAGCGTTACAATATTACGTTATATCACTGATTACTTCAGAAGGGTTGTTGACCCGGGGATTATTCCGATTGCCAGATTGGAGTCAGGAAGGAATTTTTCCTCTAATATGGGGAAAATTGGTTTCTCCCTCATCAGGTTATGTTTTTTGCCTTCCTCTGGATCAACATTGGGGGGTAATAGACTGAACTGGATGGACATGTCTTTTTTCAGACTTACATACTATATTACTATGTTCTTTAAGTCTTTCCTATTTTGTAGCAACCTGATATTCAACACAAACCATAGACATATGGAATTCAAGTTGCATATGGATTTTTTTTTTTTTGCTGGCTTGTCTAGGTGGTGTGTAGAGGAATCTTAACACATACACCGACTGATTCAAAAAGAACGGTGCAAAAGTAAAGGTGATTTCTTCATACCTGAAGTGACATCCAACAGCCAGAATGACATGAGGAGATAGAAGACCTCTACAAGTGTTTAATGCTTCTTACAGAGGTGTGATGGGGCGCCCTTGATGGGACGGCAGATGTCCAATTGGTAGTCCAGTTCTGCCTAGACAGGTTCCGGCATACCCTCTGTTATCACTTCCACCGCAGCCCAGATCTGTTATTTTGGGTTGTAGGTTCTGTGGTTAAAGTCTTTAAAGTGCATTAAACACTTGAAGAGTTCTTCTAACTTTTCATATCATTCTGGCTGTTGGATGTCACTTCATGTACGAAGCTTTACCTTTGCACCGTTCTTTTTGCATCACCATGTATAGATAGTATATGACCATATCAGAAAAAAAGCAAGTTTAAAATTCCCAGACCTGAGTCCGACAGCCAATCAGCAAACAGTACAGAGGCATGTGACCTTATCAATGGCTGCCTGCATACAAACCGTAACAAAAAAGCCCTACAACAGTCTAAATATTGTCTAGTACCCCCCTATTTTGAAGAACAATGGTAGAATCTATAAATCTAGCAAAATGACTTTCATTATGGCCATAATTGGTCTTATCCCTATCATCTGCATTCTATATTAGGAGCAAGAAGAATAGAAGTACCAAAAAAGTTTGCATTTCTGTCTGTCAACAGAACTCTGAAATGCAGATTTATAAATTTTCTTATATTTGAAGCATATTTTGGTAACTAAGCGCTTGTTCACATGGGCAAAAGTGTATTCCAGCTGTACAAATATGCCCCAAAATGCACTTGTACCTGCGTATTTCACCTGCGGCGGCGTGCATTTATGTGCGCATATGCACTGCGTATTCCCGCACACAAAAAAATTACGCACAAAATCCCATTGATTTGATTGTGTGAGTATATGCGCACAGATACACAGGTATTCTGCATATATCATGTACATTTACACACATGCCCATTGATTTCAATAGGTCATGCTGCATATTGTTTCACACATTTGTTGAACCAATACATTCCTGTGAACAAATCCATTGAAATCAACGGGTCCGATTCACTGCGTGCAAAATCAGCGTGTGTAATATGCTGCGCAAATACAGTGAATGATCCCGAGGAATATTAAAGACATTCAGTAACTATAACTAGAATTATCAATTTACCAACTTTACTGCAAACAGAAATAAGAGCATTATCAGCAATCAGCACCAAAATCCCTTTATATCGGAATATCTTTTCTTTACATTGGATCATTATTGAATATCAATTGGGTCTTTCGAGGCTTTCGGGTGTTTGTCTAAATGCAGATCCGATCTTACCGCCTCTCAAAAGTCAACCGTACAGAACATCCTAAATTAATGATATCATTGTAATGCTGTCGGAGGGAGAACATCAGACTTAACCGCTTTAAATTCAGCAAACACCTGTTGAAAGAAGACGAGGTTCGATTAAATCACACAGATGTAGCTGATTTTTGTACCGTTGCTGGACTGAGTTTGTTAAATGATCCAACTATATTACAATGGGGTTAAACTTTCACACTCCACTAAAGAGTCAAACAAGCAATGCAGCCCCGAAGGGCTACTGTAAATGACAAATTCAGCTCTGTTGCATCTGTACAGTACAAGAATAAAGTAAAGGAAGACAATATAATTATCAATATCCACTTCTTACCAAAAAAAGTTACTGCAAACCCTTCCAGCACGCAAGCCCATGGTCCAAGGAAAAAGTATCCTCTACTGTTAGTGGCAATACTAATACTGCCACCAATAATGGACACCAGCAAGTCCGCCAGCGATAAGTTCACAATGATATAATTTAGCGGTTGTCTCAGCTGTTTAAACTTAAAGGTGACCAGGATAACAATAAAGTTCTCAACAATCGACAGTGTCGTGATCAAGAACATGAGGGCTGTCAAGACTTGGAAATTCCACGGCTCAATGGACTTCAGAGGTCCGCGAAACGGGCTCCACTCGGTGGACGTCTCTGGACTTGCTGGTAGAGAATCATTGGTTGGCATACTGATGGTGTGAACTTCTTGATTGATGAAGAAGCAAGACTGGAAGAGACAGCAAACAAGTTCAGCTCCAACATGAAGAAGTGTTTTGCTGTCTTGGAGAAGATGGTGCCAACGTGCCGGTCATTTTGGGTCTTAAATTTTTTTTTTTAAAGGGTGTTAGTCAAGAAATGCAGCAAGAGCTCTTAAGAGTTTTGTTACCAAGAGAATCAATGAACTCCGAGCAATGTTGGATCTTGTGTACTCCTCCTTATATACAAGTAAATGTGCCATTGATTCATGCGTCTTGTGTGCTCAGTACCCCCCTAGTTTGCAGCCACCCTTCATCTGACGGCAGCAGTACTGAAAACCTCAGCAGGCATTCCTGGTTTGTAGTAGAACATAACACTGGGATTCCTCCCTGACAGAATGTAGGAAAAGAGTTAATCCCCTCCCTTCTCGGAAGAAGGCAGGGTTCCTGAACACACCGTGTACCAGTTTCATAGCCTCTTCGACTAGCAAAAGTGCAGAAGATGATGACTGGGGTGCTAGTACTCTTCTAGGATGAAGCAATGTAAGACACCAGGAGATAGATGGTTAATCCCGTCAGTGGCTGAGAATGACGGAGCAACATAGTGCAAGGAATGCAGAAGAATCTAAGACCTCTCCGCGAAACGAGGGCTGTTATAGCAGTCAGATGTGATGTGTGCACATTGACTTAAAGTGTACAATTAAAGTCCTTTCACTTACATCCCCTTTCCTGCCGCTTACGATCACCATATAAAAGCGTACGTCTTTCCATTAAGCTACATGTATTCAAGGCAGAATCAGAAATGACATTTGGTGTAATTACTATTAAGTGGGAAAAAGTAGCAATAAATGTAAGTTTTCTAAAGAAGCAAAAAAATGACCTGTAAAAATTGCAGTTAAATCCTTTATTCTGATAATACAGAGACATGGTGGGTGCTGGATTATCGGATATTCTGAATTAATGGGAGTCAACAGGAAAGTATATAACATTTACTTGCGAGGACCTATAGAAGAACATCCCAAAATCTATCATTTTTTTTTTAATTGGTTGATCTCAATCGATCGTCTACATCAGGTGAATTGTGCTTTTGTGTTCTGGTTTGTCAGATTTCTTGAATATCAAATACGGGATTCAAGGAATTGTATTTCCTCTCTTGAGAGAGATCTAAAGAGAGGGAATAAGTAACTAAAAGGTGCCAGATACAGATGAGCGAGCGTACTCGCTAAGGCAAACTACTCGGGCGAGTAGTGCCTTATTCGAGTACCTGCCCGCTCGTCTCTAAAGATTCGGGTGCCGGTGAGGGGCATGGAGCAGCGGGGAGGAACGGAGGAGTGGGGGTATCTCTCTCACTCCCTTTCCCCCACTCCTCCCTGCTCACTCCCGCAACTCACTGCTCTCCCCCGCTGGCACCCGAATCGTTAGAGACGAGCGGGCAGGTACTCGCATAAGGCACCACTCCCTTGAGTAGTTTGCCTTAGCGAGTACGCTCGCTCATCTCTAGTGCCAGAACTTGCATATTATGCCAAAAAATGGACTGTGGGAAAGTTAGGATGCGTTTTAGCTACTTCTTTTTAGCTTATCTACACAGTTTTGAAAAGGGTCTAAAAAGCAGCATGGCTAAAAGCCGTCAAAAAATTAGCAAAAATGTATTGAAAATCTTTAACGTATGTTGCAAATTATTGATGTAAAATATACATCAGACATAAAGTAGAAAAAATAGAAGTTCTAAGGGAACTTTCACAGGTGCGGAATATTTCTGAAAGACAAACCTAAAGATGCTGAAAATTTCATCAGCATGGAAGTCAAGGGGGACATCCTGGTCTGGTCCCTCTGCACAGACGGAAGAAGGAGGAGAGCAGTCCTTTCAGGAGAATGCTGGATCGAGTTGAGTTGTATATAATGGAGATCTGGTTACTAAAAGTATTGCCAAATCCAAAGCATTGTAGTACTTCTAGCAAATACGGCAACTCAATTGAATCAAAGGCTTTTGCGGTGTCTAGAGATTCCAGGGCTTAATCCTGTTGTTGCTTCCATCCTATTTGTATCACTACCTGATCTCATCTAAAATCAGATGTTGAGTTTATAAGTATAATTGCAGCATCACATGGGGAGACCCAGAACACCAGACATACATGGGAAGCTTGGAGGGTATAGTGCTGGCTTTTCACAGTGATACTTACCAAACTCCTTCCCGGAGGGAACACACGCAGCTAAGGCCAGAGTATCACTGCAGGCTACCTGGGGCACTCTGTGCAAAACTGTTGTGTCATTCTGCTATGTGTATTGCACAGCTGCAGAAAATGAGAGAAGATGAATGAAGATGGAAGAAGAGGAGTGATTCCACCAAGTGTGTGTTCTTGGAATGAAGAGCGAGTGAGACAGAGTGAGCAGCAAGTGAGTGTATCATCCCAAGGCTTAGTGCAGAGGTACTCGTTTTCACACCCGATCATCCTGAAGTCTCAGACTGCCAGGTGGAGGTACTCTAATCTCATTGTTCACACTCCAACGTCCTGACATCTGGGTCCGGCTGAGTGGAGGTATGTGTCTTTAATTCATCACACCGGTGTCCATAAGTCTGCGCCTGCCGTGTGGAGGTACTCTAGCTTATCAATTACCTGCACTTTTCTTAGTTTACAATTCCTGTGCCTTGTGTATTGCTGAAGCTATTTTTCAAGTAAAGTTATTCCAGGCCCTGACCATTCCCGTGGACCTGAGGTACTATATCACTGTCTGTGGCTCATTTATTTCCCCACCAATGTTCATGCCGGTGGGTACTGGAATGGTGTCATCACCCGTGACAACCACAATCCCTGCTGCACCATCTATTGGGCATCCCTATCCTAGGGGGGACCGTAAGAGGCCCAACTCTGCTCTGACCTTGGCTGCGTGCGTCCTTCCAGGAGGGAGCATGGTAAGTGCCACCATGATAAACCAGCATCTTGCCCTCCCAGTTCCTCAGTGTATACCATGTGTCCGGGGTCACTCTACGCTGCAGGACCCTACTTCTTCTTTGTGTCACGAACAGGATTGAATCTTCTGTGCCACACAGTCATAACTGCAGTAATGCAGAGGTACTACCCAGAAAGAAGAAATGTTCACATAGTTTACAAATGTTTGAACTGCACATTCCGACCAGGACTATTCCTGCCAAAAGACTCCCACCCAGTATTTAACACCAAAAAGACTGCACGCTGGCCAGGCACAAAGTAAGGGAGAGGACTCCCCCACCCCATCAAAGTGACTTTCAGCAACCCCAAGGGGAGGAGTTAGCAGCAACTGCAGACTTCTGGCCTCAGTACATTTGCTGCCTTTGTCCGGTCAAGATGTCTTTGTGCAAGACGGTGACCAATCAGTCTGTTCTGGGCATAGCTGCCGGTTACCCGCCAGCCAGGTTCCAATTCTACTGGGGAGATGCAGAGGACCTCCAAGCAGCAGAGGTCGAAGGCATTCTGGCAGAGCCTAAAGTTTCATCAGACAGAATATGGTGGCTCCACATGGAACCCCTCCAGCTGGCTAGTCCCTGGAAGACGGCCCCACAGGTAGACTTGCCCAGGATTATGGCCGCCCCTGCGTGTTCTCGGAGACCTGTGCAATGGCTGCTGCCCTATGGCGGAGAGGAGCTGCCTCTCCTCTTGATTATAATTCATTGGGCCAACAGAATGGCTGCGTTCCGATACCCCCAGGGTTGCATCCCTTTGTCTAGGATTTTGAGGACCCTGGGGTACAGGTGTACTTTAGTGCCTGGGAGCACCTTCGTATTTGGAGGCAACTACTCCCCCTTCACCAGTCCGACTGCCTTGAAGGAACCTTGCCCTGCAACTACGCTGCTCAGGACTGTGACTCAGCGTGTGCAAAATCCAGCCAGCCCCTCATCCATCGCCTCTCTTGGGATCCACACCTGGAGCAGTAAACACACCCCTACAGGTTGGTCCTCAGAATCGGAGGAGGAGGAGGTGTGTGTGTCGCAAGTAATCCAGTGGTGTAAGAGGCATTTCCAATTTTAAACATGGACTCTATGCGTAAAAGACTCTTTACGTAAGAGACATTTGTTCCTGACCCTATTAGGCCCCTTCTACAACAAAGACTCTAAAGTTGTCCCTTTTCATAGTCCAATTTATGCTCTTCTTTTTCATATTAAAAAGTCTGACAAGTTTGCGACGTTATAATGTTTAAGTAATGTGCAGGAGGATGTTCAGTATAGCGCTTATTGGTTGCTTCACTTCCTCATAACAATTTACAGTAATTTATTCCTATAAATGTAATATGCTAATTTAGAAATGCTTAGTTTAGATATGCCACCGTGTGCATGAAGCCGCGTGTATGGTATGCATGATTTATGTGTATGGCTGGAGGTTTCCTGTGTCCCCCATGTCATGTCTCAGTGATAGCTGTCTGTCTGGTCTGTCCCAGCAGGCAGAGCCTTCCTTTCACCATGTTCTACTTTATTTCAGAAAGAGTGATGGTCATTCCACTTATCTGAGTTCTTTAGTCTTTGGAGAGAAGAGTTATGAATGTGCTCCATAGGAATACTAGTGTCCCTGAATTCTGTTCAGCCTAGTAGAATTTCAAAATGTACTTGCAAGCCATACTCCTTACACGCTGTCATAAACAAAAAGCCATACTCAAAAATGACACTTCTTGTAGTCTCTGTACACCTGGAGTGGGTTAATCCTTTACATAGGTAACCAGGGGTAGGAGATGTGTTCATAGGTTTCACCTTGCACACTCCATAACTGAGCAGAGGCCTCTCAGGTGAATGGAAGTCACACACTGAAGATGACCTGACTCCGGATACATACACTCTGCTTTGGAGGCACCAGGGTTGGCTTATTTTTAAATAAAGGGGAACTGTAGTGGCCCAGTACATGCTTTTCTGGCCCCCTCTATAATGTCATACATGTATATCTTATGTAAATACTCTGTGCAAAACTGTCTTGTCATTCTGTTACGTGTATTGCACAGCTGCAGAAAATGAGAGGTTAATGTCTGCAAAGTGTGAGCCAACTGTCTGTAAATGTATCAATTTATGTCCTATCATGTGGTATGAGAGAAGGTATAAATGTGAGTGCTTGAGAGCAGCAAAGGAGTTCAGGGTCTGTCCATCTTCTGGAGCTGAGAGAGTAAAGCACAGAGACACACGAGGGTACTTTCAACCCTCGTGTTTTGAAGATGGAAGAAGAGGAGGGATTCCACCAAGTGTGTGTTTCTGGAATGAAGCGAGAGTAAGCCCCCAAAGAGAGAGAGTGAGCAACAAGTGAGTGCATCATCCCAAGGCCTAGTGCAGAGGTACTCGTTTATAATTGTTTTCACACCCGAGCGTCTTGAAGTTTGGGACTGCCAAGTGGAGGTACATTAATCTCATTGTTCACACTCCAGCATTCTTAGGTCTTGGTCCAGCTAAGTGGAGGTATGCGTCTTTAATTCATCACACACCAGCGTCCATAAGTCTGCGCCTGCCGTGTGGAGGTACATTAATCTCATTGTTCACACTCCAGCACTCTTAAGTCTGAGTCCAGCTGAGTGGAGGTACTTTAGCTTATCTATTACCTGCACTTTTCTCAGTTTTTTAATTCCTGTGCCTTGTGTACTGCTGAACTTATTTTTCAAGTAAAGTTATTCCAGGCCCTGACCATTCCTGGGGACCTAAGTAAGTATATCACTGTCTGTGGCTCGTTTATTTCCCCGCCGATGTTCATGCCGGTGGGTACCGTTACGGTGGCGTTACCCATAACAACCACAATCCCTGTTCCAACATCCATTGGGCATCCCTATCCTAGGGGTGTCTGGAAGAGGCCCAGTGCTTCCCTGGCCTTGGTTGCGTGCGTCCCTCCGGGAGGGAGCGTGGTAAGTACCGCCATGACAAGCCAGCATCTTGCCCTCCGAGCTCCTCAGCGTATGCCATGTGTCCGGGGTCACCTTACGGGATGCTGCAGCATCATTAAATGAAGTTGGAAGACATCCCTCCTTCCATATCTTTCCAAAAAGAATAAGCAGTCGATGTAGTAAGAGTTCGCAATATTGTAAATAAGCTTCTAAAGGGCGACTAGCTGGGCCTGGTGATTTGCCTTTAGGCATGAAGGACAGGATTTTATTTCGTTCTAACACAAAATGTATTCTCCCACATGCCATTTCAATTATTAATAAACTTGAATTTTTTTTCTGGTTTGTTCATCAATTTGCGGAAACCTGGGTAATGGAGGAAGAGATGATTGTGTATCCAAAGCTTTTTTTATAGTATACAACATGCTGATGTCATAATACCGCAGCAATTCTTTAGGCCTCATGTCCACGGGCAAAAGAAGAATTAAAATCCGCAGCGGATTTTTACTCTTCTCCTGCCCGCGGATCCGCACCCCATAGGGATGCATTGACCACCCGCGGGGTAGATAAATACCCGCGGATGGTCAGTAAAAGTGATTTTTTTTTAAATGGAGCGTGAAAAAATCTGGACCATGCTCCATTTTCGTGCGGGTCTCCTGTGGGGACGGCTCCCGCAGGCTTCTATTGAAGCCTATGGAAGCCGTCCGGATCCGCGGGAGACCAAAATCGGAATTTACTCACCTGCTCCGGATCTTCCCTTCGCCGCGGCTTCATCTTCTCTCCGTCGCGGCCGAATCTTTTTTCTTCGGTCCAGCGCATGCGCGGGGCACTCAACCGACGTGCCCTGCACATCCGCCGGGCCGAAGAAAGAAGATCCGGAGAGAAGATGAAGCCGTGGCGAAGGGAAGATCCGGAGCGGGCGAGAGGTGAGTTAATTCTTATTTTTATGCCTCATGTCCGCGGGGCAGGAGGGACCCGCTACGGATTCTCTATGGAGAATCCGTAGCGGGCCTGATTTTCTCCGTGGACATGAGGCCTTAATGTTGTGAATTTCTTAATGTTGACCTTTGTACTGGTGAAATCAAGAGTTAAACTTTGGGTGGAAACATTACAATGACCTAAAGATTAGGTAAGCATGGCTTTACGAGACTTTAAATTATATTATATTGTAAAACAGATGAGATATTTCAAACATTGGGTGGTGACTGAGCCAAACGCAATTTATTGTATTATCGAGGCTTTCAGGTGTTTGTCTGAATGCAGATCGGATCTTATCGCCTCTCAAAAGTCAACCGTACAGAACATCCTAAATTAATGATATTGTAATGCTGTTGGAGGGAGAACATCGGACTTTAAATTCAGCAAACACATGTTGAAAAGAAGACATGGTTAGATTAAACCACGCATATGTAACAACACTGGGTTTGTAAGATGAATTGTAGCTGGACTGAGTTTGTTAAATAGTGCAACTATATTACAATAGGGTTAACTTTTTGCACCTTTCTTAGACAGTTGAAGAGACAATGCAACTCTGAAAGGCTAATAAAAATGACAAATTCAGCTCTGTGCATCTGTACGGTACAAAAATAAAGTGAAGGAAAACAATATAATTATCAATGTCCTCCTCTTACCAAAAAAGGTTACTGCAAACCCTCCCAGCACACAAGTCCATGGTCCAAGGTAAAAGTATCCTCTACTGTTAGTGGCAATACTTATACTGCCACCAACAAGTCCGCCACTGATAAGTTCACAATGATATAATTTAGCGGTTGCCTCAGCTGTTTAAATTTAAAGGTGACCACCATACCAATAATGTTCTCAATGATTGATAGTGTCATGGTCAAGAACAGGAGGGCTGTCAAGACTTGGAAGTTCCACAGCTTAATGGACTTCAGGGGTCCGTGAAACGGGCTCCACTCGGTGACATATCTGCACTTGCTGGGAAAGAATCATTGGTTGGCAAGCTTATTGTGTCAACTTCTTGGTTGATGAAGAAGCAAGACTAAAGGAGGCAGCAAACGAGTTCAGCTCCAACATGACAAAGGATTTTGCTGTCATAGAGAAGATGGTGCCAATGTGCCGGTCATTTATTTATTTTTTTTCAATCAAGTTTTATTTGTTTTTTGTTGCATTATATGAACATGTATATAACTTGTCATACATATAGATCAGTTTTATGCCTAGTCCTCATGGGCTAGGAGCAGTATAACAGCCATATCAACTAACAACGGTAAATAAACGTTGAATTTAGTTCTAGCTTGTACCCCTACACCGAGTACTGCAGTATCTCTTATGTACCTTTCTTAGTGTATGGTAGGTTACGAGACAAAACACTAGGGGTGGGGGGTAGATGGGGTGGGGTTGTAGGGGGGGAGGGTAGACGGTACGGGTGGGGTGAAGTATTTGGTTTCTGAGGTTGCTCGAGCGTCCGCCCTATGGGGCTCCCGAGGTTTCCTGTATGTAATCCTAGCGCGGTAGTCCCGATAACTGTCGTCCCTGAAGGTGTATTTAGGGCTTATTTGCCTATGTTAGAGGATATGTATGTGTGTGGGTAGACCCAGTGAGATAGGTCTGCTGAGAAGGTATGGCACAAATTATTTCTGTATGTCCAGCTTCAATCCCTCCACACCAGGGCCTTCCAGGGGCTCCACATCTGTATGAATTCGTCATGCTTTCCTCTTCCCCAACTTGCTAGTTCTTCTATATTGCAGATTAAGTCAACTTTTTCCCTCCATTGATTCAATGAGGGTGGGGATTCCTGTAGCCACAGTAGAGGAATAAGGGCCTTCGCTGCATCTATGGCCAGGGCAATTAATCTGTTCCTCATAGGATGAAAGGCTGCAGAAGGTCTCCAAAGAAATATCAGGTCCGCAGTGAGTGTTAAGTTTGGTGACATGCCTTTTAGTATTTTCTCGACTCCCTTCCAGTATGGGTTAATACGGGGGCATTCCCACCATATATGTAGGTATGAACCTATTCCCTGGTTGCACCTCCAGCATCTATCATGGGGGGCAAGATTGTATGCGGCTAACCATTGGGGAGTTTTATACCACCGTGCCAAGAATTTATAATGGCTCTCTTGCATTAATATGCATGGAGAGAGGCCAAATGCTGTTTTTAATATAAGTTTTACTTCAGCTGGGGAAAGTGATATATTTAGTTCTTTCTCCCATGAGACTAAGAACACAGTCTTAGAGACCGTGGCTGGGTAAATGAACATTCTCCTTAGGTTTGAATTTTTTCTTGGTACAGTGGACCCTTCTCCCAGGATATTTTCAAAGGGGGTTTTAGGTCTTGTAGATTTATATGTGTCCATGAATTTCCCTATGGAGCCGATTATGTGTGCGGTCTGTAGGAACGAGAATTTATGGTTGGGTAATAGGGTCTGGAGGATCTCCTCAAGTTTTTTGTGGGCTTGAGATTGTATATCTTCCACCTTCCCTGCGGAAAAGCTCTTCCAGAGACTCACCGTTGATGGGTCTGAGGGAACCCCTATCAACCTGTGCAAGGCTCGTAGTGGGAAGAGCGGTGAGGGTACTGGAGTTAGAGAAGCCCTACGGTTGTCCCAGGCTTCGCAAGGGCCCCCAAGCAAGGGGTTAAAGTTTATTGCTTTATATTTGGATTTCGTGGGGCACCACAGGTCCTCTATTATAGACGAGCTGTGTGATCTCTTTGCTAGGTTGCATAGTAAGGTATCCTTCGTTGGGTGAGTAAGCTCCATCCAATAATTCAATTGGGTTGCTTTATAATAATCTTTCACACAGGGTAGGTCAATTCCTCCTTCCGATCGTCTTTTTATCATCAGACTATATGCTAAACGGGGTCTTTTCTGCCTCCATACATAGCTGGAGAATGCTCTCCGCAAACTCTCAAAAAAGGTTCTAGGTAAAGCAATCGGTATCATGCAGATTTTGTACAGGATTATCGGTAATACGTACGATTTAATGATATTTTTTCTACCGAACCACGATATAAATGGGAGGTCATATGAAAGTAACTTACTTTTGATTTGTGGGATGAGTGGCTTAAAGTTGTAGCAATATAGGTCTTCAGTTTTTTTGGTTAGTTTAATGCCGGGATAGTCGATCGCTGAATTGGACCAGGTGAAGGGGGAGCCAGATCTCAAATTGTGGTAAATAAGTTCTGACACTGAGATGTTTAAAATGGTGGATTTAGAGAAATTAATTTTGAAATTTGATATTGCGCCAAAGTCTTTTAGTTGTGTGATCAGTTTGGGCAGGCTTTTTTCTGGTTCGGTAATGACTATCGCAATGTCATCTGCGAATGCCGTGGTCGAGAGGGTGTTTTGGCCTCAACTTAGACCGTGGATATTTGGGTCTTGTCTAATGCTCTGAAGTAGGGGTTTAAGGGTTAAGATGAAGAGGGTAGGAGATAACGGGCAACCCCGGCGGGTCCCATTGTGGATGTCAAATGGGGCCGACAAGACTTCATTAATCTTTAATCTGGCATATGGGCTGGAGTATAGGGAAAATATTGCTTTGATGAAGGGATCGGGAAGGCTGAATCTCTCCAGCACCGCCTCCATGTACGCCCAGCTAACTCTATCAAACGCTTTTTCAGCGTCGGTACTAGCGATGACCATTGGGATACCCTGAGTCAGAGCGTACCTTATTGCGTGTAGTAGGCGGTAGCAGTTGTCCCGACCCTCCCTTCCCCTCACAAAGCCTGCTTGCTCGCTATTAATTAGTGAGGGTATATAGTCTTCTAGTCGTTTGGATAGCAGCTTGGCCCATAATTTCATGTCAAGATTTATTAGGGATATTGGCTTGTAGCTGCTACACTCTTCGGGGTCTTTTCCTTCTTTGTGTATTAGCGTAACCTGCGCTTCTAATGCTTGTCTAGGGAGGGGTTCTCCCTGCAATAATGCGTTAAATAGATTCGTCAAATGCGGGACTAGGATTGGTTTAAAAGTTTTATAATAGGTCAGAGTGAGGCCGTCCGGGCCAGGGCTTTTTCCCTGTGCGCAGGAGTCTATTGTATCCTCAATTTCCTGCTGGGTTACTGGGGTCAGTAGAGAAGTGGCTTCGTTTATTTCCAATTTAGGTAGCTGTACTGAAGCGAGAAATGCATTGATTTGTGCTTTAATTTGCTGGGTATCTGTTTTGGGGTTTTGTCTCTGGAGGTCGTAGAGGGTCGAGTAAAATTGATGGAACTCCCTTGTGATTCCCATTGAGGAGGAAGCAATATCTCCTTATTGGGTTTTTATTGAGTTTATGTGATTCCTACTGCGTTTTTTTTAAATTAAGGCTGTCATGAATTTACTCCCTCTGTTTCTGTGTGCATAAAACGTATGTTTTAAGTAGAGGTGTTTCTTATTAAATTTGGACTCAAGGGAGTTTCGTAGATCTCATCGCAGTGATATTAGTTCTTCTAGGTTATTTTTATTTTGGGAGCTTTTAGCGACCTGCTCAAGAGCGGTTATTTGAGAAAGTTTCTTATCAATTTCTTTTTGTTGCTGTTTTTTGGCTCTCGTTCCCAAATCGATAAGTAGGCCTCTGACGTATGCCTTATGGGCTTCCCAGATTATCGGGGTCCCTGTTTCCCCGTTAGAGTTGAGCTGAAAATACTCTTGAAGTGACTCTTTGATTCGGGATTTGTTATCTGGTGTGTCTAATAAAGAATCATTGAGGCGCCATCGCCACTCTTTCGGGGTTTCTTGGAAAGGGAGAATATTAATGTGCAGTGGGGCATGGTCTGAGATCATCATGGGTTCTATGACGGCGCTCTTCAGAGAAGTTAGGAGTTTGGCGGAGATAAAGAGGTAGTCTAACCTATGGAAGGAGGAATGTACGGTGGAGTAATAGGTGAAATCCCTAGTGGACGGGTGTAGATGTCACCAGGTGTCTATTACATTCAATTTTTGGAGGAGCCTACTCAGTGCCCTCAATTTCCTCTGTGAAGCCTGGGACCTACCCCTCGAAGAGTCCAGCAATGGGTTGAGAGTCAGATTCCAGTCACCCTCAACAATGACCTGCCCTGAGGCAAAATTCCTGAGCACCTCTAGCTGCTTAATTAGCCATGGGACCTGATGTGTATTGGGAGCGTATAGGTTGGCCAGGGTCAACTTAGTATTGTTAATCGACCCCCTGAGGAACAAGACCCTGCCCTCTCCATCTGCATATTGTGCTTCGCATTTAAAGGCCAAAGATTTATGGAATAGGATGGAGACCTCTTTTGATGCGGAAGTAGGGTGTGTGTTGTGGAAGGTTTGAGGAAAGTGTCTGCCTGGTAGGGCGAGACACCTGTCTCCTTTAAACTTTGTCTCCTGCAAAAGGAGGATTTTTGTGCCATACATTCTCAGCAGGAAGGAGAGGTTATGCCTCTTGAGGGGCGAGTTTAAGCCTCGGATGTTGAAGGAAGTAATACGAATGTCTGCCATTGGAGCCTTCTGTTGGGTAACGGAGAGAGATCTTCTTTCCCAGGTAGTCAGGCTAGGTGTGGGGATAAACAAAACAATAAAGCCAGTTTATACCTTGCTTAAAGGTGCGGTTTTATAGGAGTCTGCTGGGGGTTAGATAGAGACCAGGCGCAGTAGGGGTTAGATAGTAAGGGTGAGGGTGTAGACAGTGGGAATAGACACAAAAGGAAAAGAGATTCGTTAGGTAATGGGTAGGGTTAGATAAATGCTTATAAGAGTCCTCAGAGGTCCACTAGGCCGGATGTCCAACGGTTGGGGTATTCCAGCTCAGTGGGTTACAGCTGAGTGTGAAGTGGGGGGATGAAGTAACAATATCAAAAGGATATTAGTTAAAGTTTCAAAGTAAGCCTGATCGGTACAGGCACAAACGGAACCGACTTGGAAGTAGGAGGATCAAAGTACTTTAAGTTTAAAGTAGAAGGAGGGTAGCAATGTTGCTACAACAATAATTCAGCGAGTTCTCAAAGAAGCTGGATTTTCAGAGCGATGCATTTGCTTTAGCTTCAGGTTCCGCTTCTATTTGTGTCTTCCTTGCTCTTCTTCTTTTTACTTTTAGGGGATTTAGCAAGCTGCCAGGTGTCTGTCGCTGGGAGGCGAAAAAATGAGGGTGGCTCTGGGAGTGGCATCCAATTTGGTATATCTATTGGGTCAAGTCCCAGGTGTTGCCAACAGTTCTTTAGGTCCTCTGGCATGCGGATGTTGAATCTTTTTTCTTTGTACGTAAACCCTATGCCAAAAGGGAAGAGCCAGGCATATCTTATGTCCTTTGATCGTAGGGCATCTGTTAGCGGGCGTAGAAGGCGGCGCTTTGCCAGGGTAGAGGGAGCGAGGTCCTGGAAGATTTGTATTCCTGTGTTTCCGTACTGCAGGTTCTGGCAATTTCTAGCAGCACCAAGGACTGCCAGTGCGTCCTGAAAGGAGAGAAGCTTGCAGATAATGTCTCTCGGGGGTTCGGAATGTGCTGGGGGCGGACGAAGCACTCTATGAATACGCTCAATTATAATTGTCTCGGCTTTTTCTGAGCCTAGAAGTGAGGTGAAGAGTTCTTTTGCGATTTTAGGGAGGACCTCCGACGCCCAGGTCTCAGGGAGGTTTTTTATCCGTATATTATTGCGCCTATTTCTATTTTCAAGGTCCTCTTGTGAGAGAAGCACTTTGTTTATATAGGCATGGTGGTCATTCAGTGTCTGGGCCATCTCCAGTGAGTGAGAAGTAATGGTGGAGGCAGAGGTCTCCAGCTCCTCCACCCTTCTTCCCATGCTTCTAACCTCCTCCTTTATCTCCATTAGCTCCGCAAGTACTGGGCACATAGTTTTAGTTAGCAGTTCCTTCATAAATCCTCTTGATATCCTATCATTCTCCTCACCTTCTGAGTAGGAATCGTCCTCTCTCTCACCTCCCGCAGCAGTAGCTGATTCCTGGCTCGGCGCCATCTTGCTAGCCATGTGGGGAGAGCGGGCTGCCCACTCCTTCAGGTACCTCTGCATATCTGCCTGGTTCCTGGCTGGCCGAGGGGTTCCAGTGTGCTCTCCGCCTTTTTCCCTCGCTGTCTTTACCATCCTCCGCATCTGATTGCCGCTGCTATCGGTCCGGATAAGCGCCGCTGCATGGGAGCTCAGCTCTCAAGCAGCCATGTGTCTCCGCGGTCAGGCTCCGCCCCGTCATTTTGGTTTTTAATAGAGTTGAGCGAACATACTCTGGCGAGCTTGATGCTCGTTCAAGTATTAGCGTACTCGATGGTGCTCGTTACTCGAACGAGCATCAAATCGCGTTCTACCCCACCTCAGCTTTTGGCTCCTCCCCGCTGTGACGTGCCTGTTTTGGCCCCTCCCTGCAGAGCGCGTCATTGGCAAATTTTTTAGCAGGCAGGCAGAGGAGAGGAAGAGGGAGAGAGAGAGGGAGAGGGGGAGAGAGAGAGTGAGAGGGGGAGTGAGAGAGGGAGGGGGAGAGAGAGGGGGAGTGAGAAAGGGAGGGGGAGTGAGAGAGAGGGGGAGAGAGAGAGAGGGAGAGAGAGAGAGAGGGAGAGGGAGTGAGAGAGGGTGAGGGAGTGAGAGGGAGTGAGAGAGGGAGGAGGAGTGAGAGAGGGAGGGGGAGTGAGAGAGGGAGAGGGAGTGAGAGAGAAGGGGGGGAGAGAGAGAGAGAGGGTGAGAGGGGAAGAGAGAGAGAGACGAACCAAGAAAAAAAAAAAGCTTGGCACCCGGCGTTCCACATACAAAAATGCTCGAGTCTCCCATTGTAGCCAATGGGGTTCGTTACTCGAGTAGAGATCTCGAATTTTACGAAAAGCTCGACTCGAATAACGCGGACCCGAGCATTTGGGTGCTCGCTCATCTCTAGTTTTTAATTTTTTTTTAGAAGGTGTAAGTCAAGAGTACTTAAGAGTTTTGTCACTAGAAGAATTAATGAACTTCTCTTCCACTTTTTTCTTGACTGTTCTGAAAAACCATAGATTTTATTCTAGATAGCATCTACCTTTACATAAGATAGCCATACAGATACGTGACTAAAACGTGACAGGATATCGGGAAACTCCATCTGAGACCCCTCTTTGGGCAAATGGAGAGCTTCCAAGCCTTTGTACTTTCCCTGATACTAAATGTTGGATGGAACATGGTGTACCATTGTTATCACATATATTTATTAATGGGACTTTTAGCTTTTGAACAGTTACAACAGACACATGATATACACCGATCTGATTCTTATGGATTCCATCAACTACGACATACTTTTTACTCTCAGTATCCAGAGCCTTGTTCATCTTACCCTTTGATTGGAATCTTACATATGCAGGGGCCTAAAGAGTTAATTTCATAGGTATATACATACCTGATTTGGTCCATATTTTTGACCTTGCAACTAAAGGTGGAAAGTAAATGGAGAGCAATTATCCCTTCACTTCACAGCTATAATAAACTCATGCAACTTTATATTTTTCATCAATGTTTCATTATTTCCATTAAATTGCACCGCGTGGGTGAAAGCATTTCTTCCTAATGAAACAGATGCAATCAGGAGCAGATTTTATACACTTGATGTGGTGATGCGAAGAGATTCAAGACTATTGGTGGCAACGAGGTGGATGGACAGGAGACCTCTAACTGTAAATCAATGGCGCAATATGGTTAATACTACCATACCCTATGAGACAACTGTCTATAAAATAGGAAATGTCCTGAAACGTTCTCTAAGGTATGGGATGCATGGTGCAATTCCTCAAATACAGTCTTCACACAAATTGCTTTTCAGAGATTATTACATCAAATGCAACCCAACAATTGTGAAAGGTAATATAGGATAGGATACACAGCCCTTTATATTTTATATATCTATATACAGTAAAACCTCTACTAGCATTGACATCTGCTAAGGTCGATTTCAAGTAAGGCCAGTTTGTTTAGCCAAAATTTTGTCTCTAGTAACATTGGTTGCCTCTAATAACACTGACATGTGCCGGCCTGCGTGACCTTGCTGCTGAACCGACATGATCTCCTGTTCGGCGTCTCTTCCTCCTCCTGCTGCTGCTAATGCAACCCACCCGTCTCCATCATCGGGGACAGGTAATACACTAGTACAGTACGGTACTGTACAATTACACTCCAATGTAACAGCACAGAGAACACAGTGATAACGCTGAGGACAGATAATGATGTCACCTGCAGTCCTATGTAACAGCACAGAGAACACAGTGATACTGCTGAGGACAGATGATGCACTGTAGTACATCACATGTCACCTGCAGTCCTATGTAACAGCACAGAGAACACAGTGATAACGCTGAGGACAGATGATGATGTCAACTGCAGTCCTATGTAACACCACAGTGATAACACATAGTAACATGTTCAATAACATGTTAAATGTTCATTTATTCTTTACAGTAGTCTTTAATATTCATTCATTTATTATTATTATTGTTTTTGCTATTAAAAACCATATTTATTCTCAATTAAATGTGGTTTGGTGCTTTCCCTCAGTGCGAGGTACAAAATTCTGGCACGCTCTATTTTTTTGTGTTCCTCGGGAATACATTGCCCATTGTTTTCAATGGAACCTTAAAGGCATCGCATGGCACTCGCATTCCATGTGATGTGCATGCGAGTGCGATTTTATATTTCCCATTGAAATCAATGGGAAACACTTGCGATCCTCTTTCACTCAAGAGAATCGGAATTTCACATCTGCGGGTAAAATGCATGTTGACAAGTGCAATATTGGGCCAATTATTCTGCAAACTGTGCAATTTTCACTAAACTGACCAGTTTTCCAGGCTCACATATGTAAACTTAGTTCTAGGTGCTTCTGTCAGGTCCTAGTCTTAAGGGGTTGAAGAAATATTTGGTAATGCAACAAGACAATAACCCAAAGCACACAAAATATATTAACTAAAGATTAGCTGAAAAACAAGATGTGTGCTTTGGAATGACCAAGTCAGAGTACCTAATCAACATGTTGTGTCATCATGACTTAAAGAGTGCTGTGCATGCAAGGCATCCCAGAAATATTGATGAATTGAAACACATTTTTAGGGCTTCCACACAGCTTCACATTGTTGTATATATATTTTTGGATCAATTTATTACAATTAGAATTGATTGGTATTTAGAGATGAGCGAATATACTCGTTTCGAGTAATTACTCGATCGAGCACCGTGATTTTCGAGTACTTCCGTACTCGGGTGAAAAGATTCGGGGGGCGCCGGGGGGCGGGGGCAGGCGTGGCGGAGCGGGGGGTAGCAGCAGGGAACAGGGGGGAGCCCTCTCTCTCCCCCTCTCCCCCCACTCCCCGATGCAACCCCCCACTCACCCACGGCGCCCCCCGAATCTTTTCGCCCGAGTACGGAAGTACTAGAAAATCGCGGTGCTCAGGCGAAAAAGGGACGTGGCCGAGTAGGCTCGCTCATCTCTATTGGTATTCTATAGTGGCCATTATTCCTTTCTGTGATGTTGTTTTTTTTCCAGTTTAGTGAAGGCGGTATTACTGATGACATGTATATTCTTGAGACTATGTATAAGCTTTATACTGTGCAAATCTTATTTGTAGCTACAGGAAACGTTTGGTGGAGATGATTGCTGCTAAAGGGAATCTATAGGTTATTAAATTCATGGGTCCACTTACTTATTCTCCCTGTACTGTAGATGTTGGATGTTAATCGATGTGCTCAACAAAAGGCATGAAACTGTGTGTTATTAGATAACTTAGATTGTGCTTGTCTATAGCTGTCACTCTGAGAATAATCAGATCACATTTTATTGGTAATCAATGTAGAAATCCCGGTAATTTCAAAGGGTTCACTTACTTGTGTTGGCAACTACCATATATACTCGAGTATAAGCCGAGTTTTTCAGCACAAAAAATATGCTGAAAAAGGCCCCCTCGGCTTATACTCGAGTGAGGTAAAAAGAAAAAAAAACAACTCAATACTCACGAATCAGCCGGCGTCTGTGTCCCCAGCACGATGCTGTCACTAAGGGTGCGTCCATCTGCTGCAGTCTTCTCCCCGCTCTCTTCTCCCTGGCTTGCTTTTGAAATCCCCGCTGTCTACGCTGTAATTGGATCGAGCGCCGGCCAATCACAACCGGCGCTTGATAAACCAATCACAGCCATTCAGTGTTGTCATTCTGAATGGCTGTGATTGGTTTATCGAGCGCTGGCTGTGATTGGCCGGTGCTCGATCCATTGACAGTGGTGATTTCCAAAGCAAGCCAGGGAGAAGACTGCAGCAGCTGGCCGCACCGCCGAGGACACAGACGCTGGCTGATAGGTGAGTATTGAGGTTTTTTTTTTTACCTTACTCATCAGCCGGCGTCTGTGTCCCCGGTATGATGCTGTCCCCGGCGATTCAGCCAGCTGCTGCAGCCTTCTCCCCGTCTTGCTTTTAAAATCCCCGCTGTCAGCGCTGTGATTGCATCGAGCGCCGGCCAATCACAGCCGGTGCTCGATAAACCAATCACAGCCATTCAGTAATGTCATTCTGAATGGCTGTGATTGGTTTATCGAGCGCCGGCTGTGATTGGCCGGCGCTCGATCCAATCACAGCACTGATGGCGGGGATTTCAAAAGCAAGGCAGGGAGAAGAGAGCGGGGAGAAGACTGCAGCCACTGGCCGCCTCGCCGGGGAGAGCATTGTGCCAGGGACACAGATGCCGGCTGATGGGTGAGTATTGCTTCCTTTTTTTTTATCCTACTATATACTCGAGTATAGCTCAGCTTATACTCAAATCAATAAGTTTTACCAATTTTTTTTTGGTAAAACTTATTGACTCGGCTCATAGTCGGGTCGGCTAATACTCGAGTATATATGGTATATATTTTACATATAAATAGTAACTCTTATCATTGCTATTTTAGAAATCTTTGGCTGTTAGAATTGGTTTCTGTTAACACTAATTTTTTTCTCTACTTTATTGTGTTACATTCTTTTTACAGAACACATTCCTAATAACGGTAACACAATTTCCTGGCATCAGTTGGTTCCGCTAATTCTGCACTCTGTCAGCGCGCTAAAATAGTTCCACCCAGTTAAAAATCCCTCAAAACAACAGGCATTAAAGTCAATGCAAAATATCAGATAAAAATGGAAAACATCCAATATACTTTCTTTTTGATCCATTAACCCTTTAAGGAGGAGGCTGTTTTATATCTTAAGGACCAGACACTTTTCAGGGATTTTACCCATGTGGTGGTTTTACTGCCCTATTTTTTCCTTTAGCTATCAAAACTATTTTTCAAATATCTTTTTCACTGATTTTTTTTCCCGCTTTTTAGTTTTATTGGGGGTAAAAAGCTAAAACAATTTGTTTTTTTATATTTCTAGTTATTTTTTTTTAATTAGTATATTTATGCTAAAATAAAGTATGGGAACGGGTTCCTCATTTTGTTTCGGACGTTTTGATATATAATATGTATGGTTTGGGATTACAGGACGCTTATAGCGATGGTTTTGGTTGGCGTCGGTTGGTATTATTGTATCTTCAAGCCACGAGGAAGCTAGGGGTTGGACAGAGATTGCCTGCAGGAACGCCCCTGTCACACCTCTAGCTCCCGATAGGCTGATGTCAGTAAGGTCCTAGCTGCACACTGTTTAGAGATTTAGCGGCCCCTGGACGGTTAGGGTTAGGGAGGTAAGGTAATGGCTGGGGAGGCAGGGACACTGAAAGCAGCATCAGGGAGCTGAACATCTGGCCCGCCCTGGGGAGCCTGGCAGACTGACAACAGCAGCGGGGAGGACAAGTGTTACCCGGGAGCAGAGGGGAGAATAATAATCACCTTCCAGGACCTGCAGCGGAGCCATCTATGCAGCCAATGAGGTACTGGGGGCGTCACTGGGCTGTCAGTGCTCTCTTCAGCACTCCTTCCTGGTGGCATCAAGGTATAATAATCCCGCGTTGGTTGTGGGTTATTTTCTTTCTTATGTATGTATTGTTGTTTTATACTGTAATTTTGTTTTACTTATTTATGTAATTATGTTTTTACTATCTATGTCCCCCATGATGTCACATAAGACCTCTGGGGGACATTCACATGTTTGTTTTTTTATTTGACACTTTCCCACTGTAGCTGGGGCATCCACAGGAGCCCCAGTTACAGGGGAAAACAACCCCTGTAGCGACATTAGTCACTGGCAAGCTGGTCAGGGTCTAGTATGACCCTCCAGCTCTGCTGTAGCAGGGAACCCGGCGGTCACATGACCCCTGGGCTCCATAGTGAAAGTTACACTTTCACTTTCACGGGGAAGAAAAAGGCAGAAAGAGTTTAAAAAAAACCTTCTGCCTTCTCCCAGGGTTATCAGCTGTTACTAACAGCTGATAACTAGAGATGAGCCAACGTACTCATTAAGGGCGATTTCGCAATCGAGCATCGCTATTTTCGAGTACCTGACCACTTGGGTGAAAAGATTCGGGGGGAGCTGGGGGTGAGCGGGGGGTTGCAGAGGGGAGTGGGGGGGGGGGGGAGAGAGCTCCCCCCTGTTCCCCACTGCTACCCCCACTCCACCACGCCGCCCCCCGAATCTTTTCACCCGAGTAGTCAGGTACTCGAAAATAGCGATGCTCAATTGCGAAATCGCCCTTAATGAGTATGTTCGCTCATCTCTACTGATAACCCATCTTGTCTCTGATTGATTGCAGAGCAGGAGGCTTTAATCCCCACCGTAATTTTACTATCAGCTGGGCTTTAAGCCCGGGACCAGGCGCCGTAAATTTACCGTGCCTGGTCCTAAACGGGTTAAAGTAAATCTCCACATTCAGTACTAATGAATTTCTTCTTATACAATATTTTTCTGCTTCAGAGCTCCAAATCCCCCGTACAAACATATTATTATATAATACTTGATGCGCTCGACAGGCAACTTTTAAATATGACAGTAATCAAGGGACCTCCTTATCCCTAGTAGCGACATCCTACTTCCAAGTAACGATAGGGTCTTTAATTGCAAAATTTCCAAAACAATTACTAATACTAAGAACAGTGATGTTTTCGTAAACAGGAAAATGGTCATTCTAATTAGTGGGTGAAATAGTCATTACAGAAATAACCGTGCTCCGAGGACAGCCTGGATGTCGTGAATGCGGATTTACTGTAACACAGCTCCAGAGGTGAACCTTAGATAAGTAGCGGGTGATTTATGCATAGCGGTTTTCCGACCCTTAAAAAATAGCCAGTAATGTGTTGCCATGGTGATGTGGAACCATATGTTGCCCATTATAAAATAAAATTGTTCATTTTTTAAAAACGTTTTTGTGATGACAACTCTTTAATGCCTTATTAGAACTTTTTAGTGTACAGGATATCTGTTTTTGGATTGCTTGTGTCTAAAGGTTAATTGTTCTTACCCAGATAATTGCTTTTGTCTTTTCATATAATAGTAGTTCATTTATAAAGCACATCTCGCTCTCTAGTGAATACTCCTGATATTTTGTAACATTACTAGCTCATAGTTGAAGTAAACTTTCCAATGAGGACTGTAATAAAAAATGCTTTTGCCACTAAATAACCAATAAGATAATATTTTCCGTAAGCGGGGTTATAGAGTGCTTTACAATTTGAGATATTTTTTTCCTTTATTAAGTTTATTTTATTGGACTTTTTAACCACTTGAAAGATAATAAAAAAATATTTCAGCCATAAAACACCTTTTGTTAAAAAGTAGAGCATTTTAGTAATACATGTATTAGGGCCGAAAATCGCATGAACCAGAGGCAGCCATGACCAAGTCATGGCTGCATCTTCCATTTATGTGCCCTTTCAGATGGCCCGGGTGGGTGAGTCTATGCAAAAACCAGTATTCCATCAGGTGGGGGAAGAGAGTTTAGGTCTGCTAAACTCCCTCCCCTTTCCCTCCCACTCTCCGCCCCTTGCCAGCTGTCAGAAAAAGGGAGGGGGCGGGAGCCAGTGTGCCATTGCTAAACTCCCTCCCACCTCCCTTATCCGGCAGCTCTCGAAGGCTCCCATAGGAGTCTAGGGCTTTTTTTTCTGTCAAAAAGATAGGTCAAGAACTATCTTTTCCGGCCAGCATAAAAACGGCCAACCGGAATGCGCACCGTATACACCATTTTTGACTGTTTTTACACACCCTAAAATTGCCCATCTGAAGTGATGCATTGGAATCCAATGCATCAGATGGTCGTGAATATAAGCTGGCCGTGAAAACGCGGTTGATATATGCTTGTGTGAATAAGCCCTTAAACACAGTTCAGCCCTACTTCTTTTTCTTCACTGGATTAAATGGGTTGCCCTATCTGCCTCATTCAGGCATGAACATGAGAGTGGGGCTCCCCGACTTGGGATGCCAACTTCCCTACAAAATGTAGCTTACACTCCAGAAGATGTTAAAGGGTTGCCCCATGAAATAAAGTCATCCCATGTCCATAAGGGCTCCTGCACGCTAGCGTTTTTCTTCATGTTTTTTTCACACAATATCGCTGAGTGTTTTTCACGCGATTGTCAATAGTTGGTGCTTTGCAATTTTTTTGCGATGCATTTTTAACATTAAAAAAGTTCCATTGACAATCGCGCGAAAAAAACGTGCCAGAAAAACGCAAGTTTGCAGGAGCCCTAAGATAGATGATAACTAGTTGATTGTTAGGGATCAGACTGCACGGATATCTGCCGATCACGAAAACAGGGGCCCAAAAGCTCACCAAATGAATGATGTTTTGGACATGCACCACCATTCCATTCATTTTAATGGTGAACAGAAGAGAAGAAGAAGGTGGAGCAACACAAATGAAGAAAAAAAGGAAATGAGAGTTCTACGTCCTTTGTGAAGATGTATAGACTGAAGTCTTTCATTTGAAAAATGGGAAGCTCTTCTTTCTTTTTTGTATATGACAGGTGCAGCCAACCACAAGGACCGACACACCCTCCTACCCTCTTGGGTGGACGTATGGTTAATAGATTCCAAAAAGGTTAAAAAAAATTAGGTATAATGCACAACCTGGATATCAGTATCAGCTCTTGTTATGCACAACACATTGGTCATTTAAATGGAAATAAAAGGAGGGGGGGGGGTAGTAATGGAGATTGGCAAAATTAATAATTGTGTGTAAACGCCCATTTACACATACTGATTATTGCTCAAAATTCGTTCAAACGACCGAAAATGAGCGATAATCGTTATATGTAAATGCAGGCATCGTTCACTTTTCGTTTGAATGATGATTTTTAACTACTGAGAGGTAAAGCAAACAGATTTACCTCTCAATAGACCGCACGTTGTTATCTCCATGGGAGGCAGCAAATAACAATGTAATTTGCCATCAAGCATGAGCAGAACAATGCAGCTGTTTGCACAGCTGGTCGTGTGATTAATTACATGCTGGGCTCTGCAAACAGCTCCTGTGGGGCCCATTTACATGCAAATGAAGATGATAAAGTGTTAATGACAATTAATGTCCATTAACACTTTATGCAAAAAGATCTCTAACTCTTTCAATCTTTTAGTCATTTGAAAGATTATCTTTGCATGTAAATGGTCCTTAGGCTGCATTCCCATGAACATATATCGGCTCGTTTTTCATGCCGGGCCGATATACGTCGTCCTTATCTGCAGGGGGGGAGGATGGAAGAGCCAGGAGCAAAAAATGAGCTCCCGCCCCCTCTCTGCCTCCTCTCCACCCCTCTGCACTATTTGCAATGAAAGGAGGAGGGGCAGGGCAGGGCTAAGTTCTGAGAATTAGCCCGCCCCCGTCCCGCCTCTTCCCATTGCAAATAGTGTAGAGGGGCGGAGAGGAGGCAGAGAGGGGGCGGGAGCTCAGTTCCTGCTCCTGGCTCTTCCATCCTCCCCCCCCCCCCTGCAGATGAGGGCGATGTATATCGGCTCGGCGTGAAAACCGAGCCGATATATGTTCGTGGAAATGCAGCCTTAGGGAACAAAAAGAAAAAAATATTAAAGCAATTAATATTATACTATAAAAATATATAGACCAGACATTTACATAAAAAGAAGAAATAACTTTTTTTACTGTAGTTTTCCACCACCATTGCATGTTTTTATATTATAATATAAACAATATTTTTATATTTTTCTGTGCTGTCCATACTGTCAGCTGATCGATGAGGATCCTGAGTGGCAGATTCCCGACGATCACCTGCTGACGACCTATTCCCTGAGGATGGGTGCTCAATAGGAAACATTTTAAAACATTGTGGAAACCGCTTTAATAGCTAAGCACTTGGATTCATCCATCTCCAGCACTCCCATGCTTTGATCCGTGGAGGTCCCAGTGGTCAGATGACCACTGATCACCTAGTTGTCCCCTATCTTATAGGGATAACTAGGGGGGTTATCTTGGGAGTTTTAGGCTGACAACCCAAAATCCCCTAAATTCACAGGGAACTTGAATTTGCAATCATTTATACTGCAGTACTTCAGTATTGCAGCAAATAGTGATTTTAGAAGGGACCCTCCGGACCTGAAAAAATGAAGGTGGCCGAACCATTTCTCTGATTACCTGATGCACACTGTGCACTAGTATGCATTGGTAATCCAAAAAGTACATGCTACTCTTACTGGCCAGCATTGTTCATGTGAACATCACTGGCTAATCAAAGCAAGTGTAGTGTCTTAGACTAATGATGCATATTAATGTACAGAGTGTATCAGGCAATTAGGGAAGCTGAGGTTTCTCTAGGCCCAAAGAATCGCCTAATGTTGTCTATTAAGCCCTGCCACACTCACAGCTTGATAGGCAGCAGTTCATGGGAGCCTTCACTAGGTTCTGGGCTGTCTTGCTGGCCCATTGCTACCCTGTGATTGTGTCGCAAGGAAGGGGGCCTATGGAGCGGACTTAGCTTTTAAGCCTGCTCTTGCAACATTTTGGTTGTTTGGATGCCATGACTGATAGGGTGACGCTAGAATTGAATTAAGAAAATGGGTGAGCTGACTTATTTCTATTTGATAGGTTGACCTTCATATATCACGGACTTGTCATGCTTATTTGAAGATTGCTATATTGATCAGCCATGGTGGGATTGATTGTTGTATTGACATTTTAAGTCACCATATACCTCAATACAAGTGAGTTCAATTCCCAAAGCAACAATACTGAGAGCTCAGCGTATGTTGCATCCACATCTAATTGCAATCAAATGTGTGATAGTCTGCATTTGCAAAAACTTGCGTCGCAAGAGAGGAGGCCTAATGAGGCGCTGGTGGAGCCTCCCCTCTGGCTGACTGTTTAGACATGTGGTCAGTTTTAACCCCAGCATCCAAGTACGGTAGTTAATTGCCACGATCAGTCCTAGCTGTGATCCCTGCAGATGCAAATGGCTGCCAGCTGTCAAAAACAGTTGATAACTGCTGGCTATGGAGCGGACTCGGCTCTCAAGCCTGCACCTCCTCTATTTTTGTTGTTTGGATGCCATGACTGACAGGGGTGATGCTAGAATTGAATTAAGATAATGGGTAAGCTGACTTCTTTCTATTTGATAGGTTGACCTTCATATATCATGGACTTGTCATGCTTATTTGAAGATTGCTATATTGATCAGCCATGGTGGGATTGAGTGTTGTATTGACATGTTAAGTCATCATAAATCTCAATACAAGTGAGTTCAATTCCCAGAGCAACAATACTGAGAGGTCAGCATATGTTGCATCCACATTTGATTGCAATTAAATGTGTGATAGTCTGCAAAAACTTGGTGAGATATTCTGCAGTGGAGCTAGTAACAAGGAAAGGAATGACACCTGCCAAGATTTGTTTCTTCTGCCTTGACAAGAAGTGCGAATATGGTGGGATTACGACACATTGAACACATGCATTGAAAATTCTATGATACCAAGAAGTCTAAGAATAAAGAAAAGACCAGCGGTGATTTTTTTCCGATTCATTCTATGATGAGTGGAACATTGTGCGGTCTGACTGCTCACTGCGCTTGATGGTCTCATAGTCCAATACGGAGTAGAAAAATTGAAAAACATTGAATCTGAGATTAAGGATGTGAGAGAAAAAATGTCCATGTATAATAATACACATGTATACAAGGATATGGAGAGCAAATTACAAACAAGCTTGAAGAAATTGGAAAATTCTACTACTGAAATAAAGAAATGGAAATTTCATAGAGACTGTGAGGATTATGCCTCAAGGAACCTTTATCAATGCAGGAATAAACCGAAGAAACTTAAATCAATCTTGAAAAATAAAAATAAATGAAACCGTCACGTCTGCTTCAGCTCATCTGAGTATGACATAGTATGTAAAACCGAAAAAAGACATCTGTCCATCCAGTTCAGCCAATTACCCCCCTTCCAATGTTGATCCAGAGGAAGGCTAAAAAAAACCTCAATGATAGAGAAGCCAATTTTCTCCATTTAAGGGAAAAATTCCTTCCTGACTCCAATCTGGCAATCGGAATAACCCTCGGATCATCGACCCTTCTGAAGTTATTAATGATTATAACTAGAGATGAGCGAGCATACTCGTTAAGGACAAATACTCGAGCGAGTTCTGTCCTTTTCGAGTATCTGCCTGCTCGTCCGCAAAGATTCGGGTGCCAGGGGGGTGAGCGGTGGGTTGTGGGAGTGAGCAGGAGGGAGCGGGGGTGGAGGGTTGTGAGAGAGAGAGATCTCCCTACCAGTCCCCCCTGCTCTCCCTTGCCGCCCCCCCCCCCCGCCAGCACCCGAATGTTTGCGGACGAGCAGGCAGATACTCGAAAAGGACAATACTCGTTTGAGTATTTGTCCTTAACGAGTATGCTCGCTCATCTATAATTATAACATATAATATTGTATCCCTTAAGAAAGACATCCCGGACCCTCTTGAACTCTTTTATTGAATTTGTCATCACCACATCCTCAGGCAGAGAGTTCCATCATCTCACTACTCTTACAGTAAAGAACTACCTTCTATGTCAGTGTAGAAACCTTCTTTCTTCTAGACATAGAGGGCGCCCCCTTGTTACAGTCCTGGGTATGAATATATCATGGGAGAGATCTCCGTATTGTCCCCTGATATAGTTATACATAGTAATTAGGTCACCCCTCAGCCGTCTTTTTTTCTAAACTAAATAGTTCTAATGTTCATAACCTCTCTGGGTAGTGTAGTCCATCCATTCCATTAATTGATTTAGTTGCCTGCCTTTTTACCCACTCAAGCTCTGATGAGTACCAGCGCCAAAAACTGTACACAATATTCCATGTGTGGTCTGACCAGTGTCTTGTAAAGAGGAAGAAAAATGTTCTCGTCATGTGCCCCCAGACCTCTTTTTATGCACCCCACTGTCCTACTTGCCTTGGCAGCAGCTGTCTGACACTGGTTGCTCCAGTTAAGCTTGATGATGATTATCTGTTCAGTCACATCCGACCCTTGGTCACTCCATGGATCATATTCTCCATGCATTTCTGTCTTTCACAGATTCTTTCAGTTCCACGGTTGACATGTTTGTGGTGCCTCGATTGTATCTCGCAATCTTGTTCTTTGTTGTCCTGATCTTCTCTTCCCACTGACCTTGCCGAGCATCAGTGGTGTTTCCAGTGAGTTAGCCTGCATCACGTGGCCAAAAAATGAGAGCCGCTGTTTGATGATTTTGCCCTCTAGTGATATTTTCACTTTGACACGATCTAACACTACCTTGTTCGTTGTCATGGCAGTCCAAGGTATCCGTAGCATTCTCCTCCAGCACCAGAGTTCAAACATATCAATTTTCCTTATGTCTGTTTTTCTGAGCATCCAACTTTCGCAACCATGCGTCGTTATGGGAAAGACGATTGTATTTACCCCAGTCTACCCAACCTTCTGGTTTTTCTTGCAATGCTAATGTCCTTGCTTTTCCAGATCTTTTCCATTCCTTGCATTGAAATCCTAGGAAGTGTAATCCGTCTATTGATCTCAGGTCCAGATTGCCCATTGCAATTAATTGTGGATCCAAGGAAAATGAAATCTTGGACCATCTCGACTTACAGTTAACTAAAATCCCCAAGTCGCTTTCCATGTCAGTGTTCCCCAGTGGTTTCCCATTTAGTGTGTAATAGTGACATGTATTTCCTCTATCCATGTGCAGAACCTTACATTTATCAGTGCTAAATCTCATTTACCACTTTTCTGCCTAAGCCCACAAATTATCCAGATCCATTTGCAACCACCTTGCGCCCTCTGTGTCATTTGCAAGTATTGATATTTTACTGCACAATCCTTCTACCAGGTCATTAATATATTAAAAAGAATAGGTCCCGAAACCAACCCCTGTGGTACCCCACTAGTAACGCGGTGACCCAATCAGAGTATGTTAGACCGGTGACATTTTATGGAGTTTACATTATCACTCTGCATCTCATCTGACATTTCATTTTCCTCTGCGAATACACTGGAGAAAAAGCTATTTATTATATTTGCTTTCTCCTCATCACCCTCTACAATTTCTCCTACATTATTTATTAAAGGGCTAACACTTTCAGTCTTATCTATTTATATAGTTAAAAAACAATTTAGGGTTAGTTTTACTCTTTGGCAAAAAGTCTCTCTTTCTCTCATCTTTGATGCTTTAACTGATTTTTGCATAGTTTATTTTTTTCCTTATAGGCTTTTAGTGCTTCTTCGCTGCCTTCTTGTTTTAATAGTTTAAATGCTTTCTTTTTGCTGTTTATTGGCCCCTTTACATCTTTTTAAAAGCCATATTGGTTTTCTCCTATTACTCTGTCTTTTATTCCTGTAAGGTATGTACCACTCACAGTAATTAATTAGGATGCTTTTAAACATTTTCTATTTGTTGTTTGAGAATTATTACTGTACACACTGCGGAATAAGTTGGCGCTATACAAATAAAGATTATTATTACTTTTATTTTTGAGGACATTGTCCCACTCAATAAGGTTTAGGGCATCACTAAGCTGATTGAACTTGGCCTTCCTAAAGTTTAGTATTTTGTGGCTTCCCTGTAAAACTCTCCCTTGAAAGACAAGTTGAAATGTATTATATTATGGTCACTATTTCCCAGGTGCCCCCACACCTGCACCCCTGTTATTTTGTCAGGTCTATTGGTTAATATTAAGTCAAAAATGGCCGTCCCCCTAGTTGGGTCCTATATAAGTTGGGTAAGGTAACTAATTATCTTTAGTAATCAACAGGAAGTTGTTATCTTTATGAGATCTGCAGGTTTGAGCTTCCCAGTTTATATCCGGATAGTTAAAGTCCCCCATAATAATTATCTCCTTGTGATTTGCTGCTTCATCTGTTTATTTCAATAATAGATTTTCAGTAGCTTCTGTTATATTTGGTGGTCTGTAGAAAACCGCTATTAGGATTTTATTGTTGTTTTTCCCTCCATGTATTTCCACCCATAGAGACTCCCACTTGCTCATCTCTCTCCTATATATCTTCCCATAATGTGGGCTTTAAACAGGATTTTACATAAAGACAAACCCCTCCCCCTTTCTGGTTTTTATGATCCCTTCTGAACAGACTGTAACCCTGTAAGTTCACCGCCCAGTCACAGCTTTCATCCAAACAGGTCTTCGTTATTCCAACTATGTCATAGTTTTCCTCAAACATTTTTACTTCTAGTTCATCTACTTTATTGGTCAGACCTCTAAAATTAGTCACCATACAGTTTAGAAGGTTTTGGTTATTTTTTATATTACTACCTTGGAGGTCCTTGCCCTAAGCTTACATCCTAGTTCCCTGAAATTGTTTTTAAGGACTTTCCAGCTACCTCTTAATTGCCATTGGCACCATGACCACTGGATCCTCACAGCCCCTCCCAGTAATCTGTCAACCCAATCCACAATGTGTCCCACTTGAGTGCCAGGAAGACAACATACCGTTCGACGATCCTGTTTTTTGGGGCAGATTGCCCTATCTATCCCACTAATAATTGAGCTCCCCAATACCAGGACCTGTATAGCCTGCCTTGCACTCCTATTGCCCTTCTTACTGGAGCAGACATCTCCCTGGCAGTCAGAGGGCATATCGTGCTGCAGCAGTGCTTATCCAGTAATGGCATCCTCCTCATCTGTCAACTTTGCAAATGTATTGGGGCCAGTTTGGGACTATCCTCCCTAGATCTCTTCCCTCTACCCCTCCTAACTGTCACCCAGTTAGCTTCCTGCTCATCCTGCTCTCCCATACTACCATCCACCCCCATATCTACCCCAGCAATATAGGGGTAAAACTCCTTCCCATTTAGATCCAGGATCTGGGCTTCTAAATGTGCAGCACGCTCACATCTCATACTGCAGTATGCACTCTCCAACGGGAGTTCAAGGACTGCATACATGGCACAAGATGTCAATCATGGAGTACATTCTAAATGGGGACCATATAGAAAGATTAGATGAAAGCAGTATATGTAAAAATGTAAATAGATAAACAGTAATTAAATACAAATGACTTTCCCCAAATCCCTGACTCAAAATTGGAGTTATTTTGTTAAGAAAAAAGACAGCTGAGGGGCGACCAAATTAGGCCTCCCTCAAACAGGCATTTGCGCAAATGCAGCATTTTTCAATGCTGCGTTTACTGCAGATTCTGCCCAGTTTCAGTAGCACTGGCATGCGTTATGCCAGTGTTTTGGCTGCATTTTCAGCACAGCTGAAAGAGCAGCCGAGGCTGCTGATAAAAGAAAGAAATCTATACTTACCTAGCTGGTGAAGCCACTGTCCCCGGCACCACTGTCAGGACCTTGTGAAGCCGGGCAATTTCTCTGATTGGCTAAGCGCCGCTGAGTGACAGCTGGCTGAGCCAATCAGAGCCAATGCTGGATGCGTCCAATCACAGCCATTCAATGAATGAATGGTTGTGATTGGATGCATCTAGCGCTGGCTGTGATTGGCTGAGTGGGCTGTCACTTAGCGGCGCTCAGCCAATCAGAGCAATCTCTCGTTGGAGGCGGGGATTTCAAATCCCCGTCACCAGAGAAAATGTTCCCCTGCTGGCTGACAAGTCCCGAGAGCGCCGCTGGGGACAGCGACATCACCTACAAGGTGAGTATTGATTTTTTTTTGACCAAGTTGTGCCATGTTTTCGGCAGCGCTGAAACCGCTGCCCATTCATTTCAATGGGCAATGCAGGGCTGAAAAAGGCATGCAATGCTGTCAAAGCACAGCGTTGAAGATGCTGCGTTTTCAGCCTTGTGTGAGCAGCCCCATTGAAATGAATGGGAGCGATGTACAGCATTTAGCGCAGTGCTGAAAAAGCAGCGCTAAACTCTGTACAAAAACGTCTGTGTGAGGGAGGCCTTACTATGTATAAATATATCAGAGGATAATACAGAGATCTCTCCAATCATCTGTTTATGTCAAAATATTTTTATTGAAACTTTCAGGGTAATACAAGAAACGCGAATGCACTAAATCAAAGATATAACAAATAAGGCTACCTGTCCACGGGCGATATGTCACTGCGTTATCCGCTGCGATAATCTGACTGTAACACAGTGAACGCTTTCCATAGACTTAACTATAGAAAGCGCAGCCTGACGTCCATGAGCGGAGAATCATAGCGATTCTCCGCTCATGGGATTCAAATCGCGGCATGCTGCGATTTGCCACGATTCTCTGCGGTTGGCCTATCTATCTACCTGTCATTTCTCCCCCTTGCTCCCCCGCAGCGGAATATCTTTAGCAATATTCCACCTCATCCGTAGACAGGCAGGCTTACAGAGAATAATTTTGTTGGAGACATATTCCACCTCTCCGTATATCCCTCTCAACTGTGAATATGCCTGAGGCCCTGGTTATGATAACTGAAAGGGGACCCACATATTCTGTTATTTTCCTGTTGTTTAAGTTGCATCCATTCCAAACATAAATTAAAGTAAATTAGAAAGCAAGTAATTAAGTTTAAAAGTAAAAAAAAAAATGGGAGGGGGAAAGGTAATATAGCGGGGTACCTAGGAACGGGGAAGATGAAGAGTAGAGAAGCAGAAAAGTAAGACGGAAAGAAGCAGAAGAAAAAAAGAAGAAGCAGCTCTGAAGATGTGGACCATGAGTCATGAACAGGGATAGTATATTGGGTGCTTAAATAGATGTATAGATGGAGAAACTCCTCTTACTGTAGAGGGGTTTCCGCTTGCTAGCCAGCTAGAGAAAGATGATGAGTCTCGAAAGACTATCCATACCACCCAGGTGGAGTAGAAATCTGTACCTTGCGCTTCAAGATCAGAGCATCTTAGTTCCTCCATATATTTTATGGCATCAATGGCTTCTAGCCATGTTATTCTCAGGATCGCATTACTTTGTTTCCAGTATCTGGGGATGATTTGTCACATTGCAATGATAAAATGTCTTCAGAAACCTTTTTTCATTTTTAGATATTGATCTCGGAAACATGAACAAAAGTGCCATCTCTGGGGTGATATCAATTGAGGTTCTACATACTGCCCTATATAACCTAGAGATGTCCTGCCATAAAGGAGCTATAAGCGGACACTCCCACCAAATGTGTAACATTGAACCGGAGTCTGACAAGCATCTTCAGCATTGGGAGGGAGACATTTTGTGCAGTTTGGTTGGGGTTCTGTACCATCGCGAGACTATTTTAAAGTTGAGCTCTTGTAGCCTACTTGATACAGTTATCTTATAAGTCAGTATGTAGGATTTAGACCAGAGCTCTTTAGAGAAAGACCTACCCAATGTTCTCTCCCATTTCCCCACCCAGCTAGGTTCAAAGCTCTATGTCTGTTCATATAGCAGCAGTCCATAGACTAGAGAAATCGCATGTGTAGGCACTTTAGGGGTGATACATAGCTTCTCTAAAGGGGTAAGATCCAATGTTAAATTTGATCTTGGGGTTAAGGTGTTGATATAACTACGTAGTTAAAAATACTGGAATCAAGATCCAGTTGGTAGATCCGAGTAACCCTTTAATTCCAGAAGAGTTCTCACACCCCTGGGGCCCATGACATCTTGCACCCGAGGAGATGCCACTTCTGGGAGGAATGAAAGGTAATGCTGTGGTAGAGTAGTTGGTAACTGGGGATTACCTATTAATGGAGTGAAAGGGCCAGGTTGTGAAGTCACATGGCACTGTCTTAGAATTCTTCCCCATGAGTTAATTAATGTTGTTAATAGAGTTGAAGCTGCCATTCTGTCCCTATCCAGTCCCTGGGGAATCCAGAAATTCCCTTGTATCTGAAAAAGATTTAGACCTTGTTCCATCTTCACCCATAGCTTAGTTGCCGAGTGGTGAAAGAAATCCAGAATACAGTTAACTATTGTGGCCTTATGGTACAGTTCAATATTAGGTAGTCCTGCACCTCCTGCCCTTTTAGGTCTGGTTAATATGTTATAACTGAGGCGTGGTGGTGAGTCTTGCCTGTGACTGTAACAAGGGGGCGCCCTCCACATCTAGAGGAAAGAAGGTTCCATCACCAACATAAAAGGGGGTTCTTTACTGTAAGAGCAGTGAGACTATAGAACTTTTTGCCTGAGGATGCGGTTATGACAAATTCAAGAAAAGAGTTCAAGAGGGGACTGGATATCTTTCTTGAGAGATACAATATCATATGTTATAGTCATCAATAACTTCAGAAGGGTTGGTGATCTGGGAATTATTCCTATTGACAGATTGGAGTCAGGAAGCAATGTTAAATGAGGCAAATTGGCTTCTACCTCATTGAGATTATTTTTTTCCTTTCTTTAAATCCATATTGGGGTGGGGGGTAATAGGCTGAACTAGATGGACATATGTCTTTTTTCGGCCTTGCATACTATGTTAAGTATTGGACAACTTACTAGTGGGAAAATAGATAAAAATTCCTGCCTGATTCTGGCAATCAGAATAATCCCTGGATCAGCATTTGAAAGTTTCTACTTGACTTCAAGACCTGGATCAACAATCCCGCTGGTTAAGTTCCAGAGCAGTTGTCACCCCCCTTCCCATGACATCCATATGTCCTACTAGCAGTTGTTCTAGTGGGGCCATTCCTTTCACACCAAAATGGTCAAGACGCCATTAGATTACATATGGATATGGCTACTGAAGATTCTTGAGACTATGATGAGAGCATGACAGCAAGTAAATGGTTAACAATTACTGTGCTGTAATAGAAATGTAAAAGACGTCTTAGTCTATTGACTCTATTGATCTGAAGTGATTACTGTGTCCTGCTTGTTTGCAGAAGACAGTGATTGCTGTTTAGCTGTGGAGCCCCCTGTGGAGGTTCACAAAGAATGCCTATGAATTAAGTTTACAAACAATTAATGTGCGAGCCAATTAAAAGGGCCCTTTTACAAGGACAGATAAATTGCCCATAATGAGCACCGATTGCCAATATAGTCATGCAGACATGTATTAGTTACAATAAACGTGTCTTTCTCTCAGAGATTGCATTGGTCACAACAAGCAGATGCCCAGGTGGGGATGTGCTGCCGATGAGCATAAAACATGACATCCGTGACAAACGGGCAAATTATTGTCCATCCTTGGATTGGGAACAATCGGGCGACTAACGCCACGTTTAAAAGGATTTTACATATTGCAACTGGAAGAACCAGCAATCTGAGGCCGGTGACAGGGACAATTTCACAAATATTGTCTCTAATATCAAGGTTCCAGTTTCTTTAAAGTGACCCTCCGGCTTTGGGACTAAATTCTGTCCTGGGACAGGAGAGGGAGGAGCTAAATGACCTGCATTAGTTTGTCCTCTCCGATCCGCTGCTTCTGGGTCTCACTTTTAGGCCTCCTTCGTACGCCTGTATAATAATGGCATAAATGAAGATTTGCCTCTATCAAGTCCTGATTAAGGATGAGCGAGTATACTCGCTAAGGCACTACTTGTCCGAGTAATGTGCCTTAGACGAGTATCTCCCTGCTCGTCCTTAAAGATTCGGGGGCCGCCGCGGAGCGGTCAGCTGCGGGGGAGAGCGGGGAGGAACGGAGGGGAGATCTCTCTCTCCCTCTCTCCCGCCCGCTCTTCCCTGCTCCCCGCCGCGACTCACCTGTCAGCCGCAGCGGTCCCCGAATCTTTATGGACGAGCAGGGAGATACTCATCTAAGGCACATTACTCGGACGAGTAGTGCCTTAGCGAGTATACTCGCTCATCCTTAGTCCTGATCTTAAGTCGCATGTTTCATACCCTTCACATGGGGAGCCACTGCGTATAGGCAAAAAATACTCTGAAGCTTTGAAAAGCAGCGATCGGCAGAAATCCTCGGAATGACAAATAATGGTTAATTAGCGCCAGCTGCCATTGTACGCAAGGTAACTCTGGCCCCCTTCTTTTTTTCCAGCTTCCAGCTAAATAGTAGCGTAAATAAGGTCATCTGAGTAAGCCCTTAGCCATCGAAGAGGGCCTACGCAAGTTTAAGACGACCTAACCCCCACAATGCAGCTCTAGTGTTAGACTACCATTGCACTATATTTGCTGTCTGATTGGCCAGAGCTGTTCACATGATCAGCACTGGCCAATCAGAGAACAGTGCACAGTGTGCATTAGGTAGTTAGAAAATTGCTGTGGCCATCTTGGAGAGCTGAAAATGGGACCTGAAATGAGCAGATTGGAGTGCAGGCAGAGAAGAACAACTGCAGGTAATATAACCCCTACGGTCCTAAGACAGAATTTTGTCCCAAAACTGGAGGGTTGCTTTAAGGAATTGTCTACTTTTGACTGATTCCACTCTCATTGCTGATGTGCTCAAGAAATGATACACCCAAGTATGGCCATGTTGGCATATAGTAGTATGCCCACATAACGTTTTCCCTTCCCAAGGCATGTTGTACTTACCTGACATACATAAAGGGGTTTTCCCATTACGTAAAATTGCCTCACAGCCACTCTATACTTCCTTCTTGCTGCTAACCAGGACATGTGACTGCTGCAGCCAATTAGTGACCAGATCAGTGATCTTCTATAGCCAGCAATTGGCTGTCGCAGTCACATGTCCTGGTCAGAAGCAACCAGGAAGTACAGAGTGGCTGTGGAGCAATTTAAATTAATGGGAAACCACCTTTAAAGGAGACTAAATATGGGTGGAAAGGGCTAAAGGTGAACACAAGTCTAGGAAGTATTAAGAGAAGCATAGAGTTTAGATCACCAGAGGTCACCATCCCCCTCTACTCTTCCTTAGTCAGACCTCATCTGGAATACTGTGTCCAGTTCTGGGCACCCTAATTTTAAAAAGACATAGACAAACTGGAGCAAGTTCAGAGAAGAGTTACCAAGATGGTGAGCGGTCTGCAAATCATGTCCTATGAGCAACGGTTAAAGGATCTGGGAGCAGACTTAATAGCTGTTTACAAATATCTGAAGGGCTGTCATAGTGCAGAGGGATTAGCCCTATTCTCATTTGTACAAGGAAAGACTAGAAGCAATGGGATGAAACTGAAAGGGGGGAGACACAGATTAGATATTAGACAGTGAGGGTGATCAATGAGTGGAACAGGTTACCATGAGAGGTGGTGAGTTCTCCTTCAATTGAAGTGTTCAAACAGAGGCTGGGCAGACATTTGTCTGGGATGATTTAGTAAATCCTGCATTAAGCAGGGGGTTGGACCAGATGACCCTGGAGGTCCCTTCTACCTCTATGATTCTAGTACAGATGTGCCATAAGGGGTACATATTATTACACAGGATAGATGCATTATTTTAGAAAGTGAATTAGTACAGATGCAACATAAGGGGAAGAATTATTACTGATGGGGACTGTAAGGGAACATTATTACTGTATGGGGGATATAAAAGTGATTTTTTTTTTTTGTACCTGGGCAGTTTTACAATTTTTTAAAACTTTTATTGCATATCGCTGCAGTGGCTTGAACTTTTGGTCTCTGGTTGCCTGGCACCCCTTTTACCCTCACCAACGGGAGGAAGCCGACAGACATATGTCTGGAGATGTGTGCCCTAATCTTTCAAGAATACTGTACAACTGATTCTGTGAAGAGAATTTGCCATGGGGGTGGGAAGAGGCTTGGCCAATGTGAGGGGCTCATGAGTCTTTAGCTACGCCCCTAGTCAGAATCCAGGCTCTCCAATACTGTTCACTCTATACTGCTTGGAAATTATAGAGTTAAAAAAAATACTACACCCTGCAGATAAGTATACCTGTAATTGGGCTTCTTGTCCTTATTAATGTTTTGTTTTAACTCCTTATTTGGCAGATTGCCCAGTTTAGAGGAAACACTGCTCATTCAGGGGATCCTCTAGTATTCTGGTAGGCCACTCTTGGTCAACCAACTAGAGTGTGTAGGCATAAAACATATATTACCTCTTAAGCAAGAACTGAGTAAGGTACAGGAAATATATCTAATTTCCTACGGGGCAGGTAGAGGTCTGTTATGTGATGTAGATTTGGTAGAGGCCAACAGCCAGGATTTAATGTACAGGTGACTATCTGTGGCCAGATGACGTATGCTGAGATATGAGAAGTAATATTCTGCACCTGGTGTTCCACAAAATGTTTAAGAAACAGGAATAATAAATGAAGAGCTCTGTAACATGTGCAGCGGGATGGTGAGGCACTTTACAGAGGTTCAACACTCGAAGGAGAAGTACAGTAGACAAAATTGATGTACTGCATTCACTGCGACGGTTATGATGTACCGCATTCTATGTGGTGTTTATCTAATGTACCTACAATACAGCAAGTCCACTATTCTGCAGAACTCTGAAATTATTGATAGTTGAAGAAGACGGTCTGCATTACGTACAGATATTTCACACCTACGGTACACGAGGCCGCGGTAATAATGCATGCCGCGGACCTCCTGAAGTAAAGTATGCAGTACTAGTATGACAAAGGGCAATGAGTATACATATAATGAATACATATAATGAATGCCAACCTTTTCATGGCTAGTGACTTTCTCGCCTCCTGCTCCAGCAAACCATTGGCCTACCTTCGCTACATTGATGACATCATAATCATCTGGACCAACACCAAACAAGAACTAGTAAAATTCCATGAGAGATTTAATGCATTCCACCCCACCATAAACCTGACATTAAGCTACTCGCATACAGAAATCAACTTTTTGGACACCACCATAAAAATTTCAAACAACTCAATACAGACATCCCTATACTGAAAACAGATTGATCAGCCCATATACCTCAGATGGGACAGTTACCACCAACATAGCACACATGAAAGTTATTATACTTAAAGGCAATTTTAAATCACAAAGCCATAAAGGAATTCGGGAGTACAAACTTATAACAACTTTTGACACTTTAAAATTCTTCTTCAAGAGGATTTATGTGTAACTAAAAAGTATGAGACATCTATAGCAAAGATAACACTCTGGCCTGGAGACCCCCTAAAACTAATTCAGAGACCATAAAACCTTCACATCTTCATCAGTGGACTATTTAAGTATTTATTTATTTCTCTACTCATCCTTTTCTAGTATTCTTTTAAGTGCAAATTAATCACATCCATGTCTGTGCCTTGTCATATGTATGTGTATATCTACATATGCATGCCTCTTTAGATCTATTTCATTATGTCTGAGGAAGAACCCTGAGAGGTTTGAAAGCTCGCTATAACATCATGTATTTTTGTTAGCCAATAAAAGCTATCATAGCTACAAAATTACTTGGTTTCTGAGAACAATCACACTTTACATATAACGAGTGATAAGTAATCGACTACTGTCTCAGTAAGGCCACTCTCACACATACCATCAGCAAAATGCCACAATTTCGATTGCAGCATTTTGCCGCCGTTTTTGGATGCAGGTTACTGCGTCTGGCCACAGTTTTTAATGCACCCCATCAATGGGATAGGTGATGAGCAGACGGCGCTCGAAAATTGAGTTTGAGTGCATGTCTGTGAGGCTCCATTAAAATCAATGCCACCACCTGCTTCATACAAAGTGTACTTTATTACATTGTAAGCAATATGTGCATTTTATGCACCTCTTTATTATGAATTCTGACTATTTGAAATCTTTAAAACTTCTTCCCAGCACTGATTCGCTGCAAACATCACACCTGGAAAATGATTTAGATCATTTCTGCTTGCGGTAATAATTTAATGTGATTAGTCTGCAATTCCCCACAAGCCCACAAAGTGGCGCCACACGTAGTGCTCATTATGTGTGCAGATTCGTTATAAGGTGTTCTGAGATAAGCTCTGAACATTTGCTATCCACTATTTACTGCATACAGTATATGGAGCTGCTGCTTTTTCGAAACTGCTTTGAATATGTGACATTGTTCTTTTATATTTGAATCCTCCGGTGATATAATAGTGGTCTACAATAGGGGAAGCAGCATTATAGGTATGTGAATGGCGGGATGACCCATCAGTCCAGCGCCACTGAATTACCCCCTGAAGCCAGTGGGATGCCGACAGCTACTATTATAGTGTTAGAAAAAGTTGAAGAATTGTCGTTTTTTTGCTGTAGCTCCGGAATAATGTTCTTTTTTTCTATTATGCAATAGAAAGAATAGAGCAGTGTCACATGAATTGATCTTTGATTGACATTTCAATGGTTCTACAGTCTGCAAATGTACTAATTCCTAACAGGTTTTATTGTTTTCACTTATTTTCAGTTCATTTCTACCATGAAATCTCTTGTTCATGCCCAGAAAAAGTTTAAAGCAGTCCTCATCTGTCCCCAGCATGCCATAACATAGGATTACAGAAATGTTGCCTTTTGCCAAAAACAGCACCCCACCTGTCACAGGTTGTATGAAGTATAGCAACGTGGAGTGTACCTGGTGATTCACTAAAAGCCAAATCTGAAACATATACACTGCCTCTCAGACAAAATACTTGAAGAAAAACTTTGGAGAAATGCTCAAAATGAGATGAAACTCAACACACAGATAGAATTAAGTTCTGAACAATCGAGTTTAAACTCTTCCAATCCAGTGCCGTCCCCTTATCCAACATTAAAGGGGTTGTCCCGCGCCGAAACGGGTTGTTTTTTTTTCAATAGCCCCTCCCCCCCCGTTCGGCGCGAGACAAACCCGATGCAGGGGGTTTAAAAAAAAAAAAACGGATAGTACTTACCCGAATCCCCGCGCTCCGGTGACTTCTTACTTACCTTGCGAAGATGGCCGCCGGGATCTTCACCCTCGGTGGACCGCAGGTCTTCTGTGCGGTCCATTGCCGATTCCAGCCTCCTGATTGGCTGGAATCGGCACACGTGACGGGGCGGAGCTACGAGGAGCAGCTCTCTGGCACGAGCGGCCCCATTCAGAAGGGAGAAGACCGGACTGCGCAAGCGCGTCTAATCGGGCGATTAGACGCTGAAAATTAGACGGCACCATGGAGACGAGGACGCTAGCAACGGAACAGGTAAGTGAATAACTTCTGTATGGCTCATAATTAATGCACAATGTACATTACAAAGTGCATTAATATGGCCATACAGAAGTGTATACCCCAACTTTGTTTCGCGGGACAACCCCTTTAAGATTTTGCTGTATAACTTTAATGTCGGACAAGGGCTGACATGTTTCGAACACTATGCAGGACAGAGCTCCGATGTCGGAGGTTGTTCTGTATGTGTATGTTACAGGAGACAAGACAGCACTGGAGCGTTGGTATGTAAGACGGAGTACGCGCTGAGTAAGGACTCACAGGTACTGTGATATCATGAGTGTGATGTAGTGATGGTGCCAATGTTTGGGTAATGCAAGGTCTTGTGGGTTAATATGTAGGTGGTACTAACGTGATATGGTTATGACGCATTATCATGTGAGGTTATATAAAGTGTTTATACTGATGTGTAATGTATATGATTTGTTTATGATGAAGGATGCGTTATGGGGGGGGGGAGAAAGATCTCTCTCTCCTCCCCCCCTACTCCCCCCCGCAACACACCGCTCAACCCCCAGCACCCGAATCTTTTCTCACGAGCGGGCAGGTACTCGCTAAAGACAATACTCGCTCGAGTATTTGTCCTTAGTGAGTATGCTCGCTCATCTCTAGTCAGGGCCTTTGGACAAAGATGATGTATGCAGCGGTTTATGCCGCAGTTAAAGATGCCAATAGTCATGTGAATAGACATGTACCTTGCTCGGCCACAAGGAGGCGACGAGGAGGAGATATATGTGATTGCGAGGGATACTGTTTCACGAATACATGTATTTAGTGTCGCACATAATATTTTGATATTACTATCTTTTTGAGAGAGTTTACGTCAAGTTATTATATAGGGTTGAAGTACACAAACCCCCCTATGGAGCGACATAATGTTCTTGCTAATGGTGTTCAGTAAAGTTTAGATCATGTCTAGAGATGAGCGAACGTACTCGTCCGAGCTTGATGCTCGTTCGAGTATTAGCGTGCTCGAGATGCTCGTTATTCGAAACAAGCACCACGCGATGTTCGAGTTACTTTCACTTTCATCTCTGAGACGTTAGCGCGCTTTTCTGGCCAATAGAAAGACAGGGAAGGCATTACAACTTCCCCCTGCGACGTTCAAGCCCTATACCACCCCCTGCAGTGAGTGGCTGGGGAGATCAGGTGTCACCCGAGTATAAAAATCGGCCCCTCCCGCGGCTCGCCACGGATGCATTCTGACAGAGATCAGGGACAGTGCTGCTGATGCTGGAGCTGCTATAGGGAGAGTGTTATGAGTTATTGTAGGCTTCAAGAACCCCAACGGTCCTTCTTAGGGCCACATCTGACCGTGTGCAGTACTGTTGAGGCTGCTTTTTGCAGTGTTGCACATTTTTTTTTTTTGTATATCGGCCGTGCAGAGCATTGTGTCCAGAGCATTGCGTCCTGCAGTAATTTTACATTGTCCAGGGCCAGTAGTGGTGAGGCAGGGACAGAAGACATATACAGTGTATATAGGCAGTGGACTTTTCCAAAAACATTTGGGAAAAAAAATCTATTAGGGCTGCCTGTGACCGTCCTCAGTGTACTGGGTCTCTGCTGGGGGTAGTTGTCCTAATTCATACGCAGCCAGCTAAGTGTTACAGCAGGCTTGCGCAAAATTCTTTCCTGGCTCTGTGTTGCCTGTTACATCACCGCTGTATTCCTGTCCACAGTGAAATAGTCTGCAGTAATTTTACATTGTCCAGGGCCAGTAGTGGTGAGGCAAGGACAGAAGACATATACAGTGTATATAGGCAGTGGGCCTTTCCAAAAACATTTGGGAAAAAAAATCTATTTGGGCTGCCTGTGACCGTCCTCAGTGTACTGGGTCTCTGCTGGGGGTAGTTGTCCTAATTTATACGCAGCCAGCTAAGTGTTACAGCAGGCTTGCGCAAAATTCTTTCCTGGCTCTGTTGTGCGTTCCGTAAGCGAAGTCAGCCTCCAACCACAGGCCAATAAGCGGCACATTTAATTACAGCGTTCTGTTTCTGCACTACTGGTAATACACCATGCTGAGGGGTAGGGGTAGGCCTAGAGGACGTGGACGCGGCCGAGGACGCGGAGGCCCAAGTCAGGGTGTGGGCACAGGCCGAGCTCCTGATCCAGGTGTATCGCAGCTGACGGCTGCGGGATTAGGAGAGAGGCACGTTTCTGGCGTCCCCACATTCATCTCACAATTAATGGGTCCACGCGGTAGACCTTTATTAGAAAATGAGCAGTGTGAGCAGGTCCTGTCGTGGATGGCAGAAAGTGCATCCAGCAATCTATCGACCACCCAGACTTCTGCGCCTCCCACAGCTGCAACTCTGAATCCTCTGGCTGCTGCTCCTCCTTCCTCCCAGCCTCCTCACTCCATTACAATGACACATTCTGAGGAGCAGGCAGACTCCCAGGAACTGTTCTCGGGCCCCTGCCCAGAATAGGCAGCAATGGTTCCGAATCCTCTCCCACTGGAGGAGTTTGTCGTGACCGATGCCCAACCTTTGGAAAGTTCCCGGGGTCCGGGGGATGAGGCTGGGGACTTCCGGCAACTGTCTCAAGAGCTTTCAGTGGGTGAGGAGGACAATGACGATGAGACACAGTTGTCTATCAGTGAGGTAGTAGTAAGGGCAGTAAGTCCGAGGGAGGAGCGCACAGAGGATTCGGAGGAAGAGCAGCAGGACGATGAGGTGACTGACCCCACCTGGTTTGCTATGCCTACTGAGGACAGGTCTTCAGAGGGGGAGGCAAGGGCAGCAGCAGGGCAGGTTGGAAGAGGCAGTGCGGTGGCCAGGGCTAGAGGCAGGGCCAGACCGAATAATCCACCAACTGTTTCCCAAAGCGCCCCCTCGCGCCATGCCACTCTGCAGAGGCCGAGGTGCTCAAAGGTCTGGCAGTTTTTCACTGAGTGCAGACGACCGACGAACAGTGGTTTGCAACCTGTGTCGCGCCAAGATCAGCCGGGGAGCCACCACCAACAGCCTCACCACCACCAGCATGCGCAGACATATGATGGCCAAGCACCCCACAAGGTGGGACGAAGGCCGTTCACCGCCTCCGGTTTGCACCGCTGCCTCTCCCCCTGTGCCCCAACCTGCCACTGAGATCCAACCCCCCTCTCAGGACACAGGCACTACTGTCTCCCGGCCTGCACCCACACCCTCACCTCCGCTGTCCTCGGCCCCATCCACCAATGTCTGTCAGCGCACCGTCCAGCCGTCGCTAGCGCAAGTGTTAGAGCACAAGCGCAAGTACGCCGCCACGCACCCGCACGCTCAAGCATTAAACGTGCACATAGCCAAATTTATCAGCCTGGAGATGCTGCCGTATAGGGTTGAGGAAACAGAGGCTTTCAAAGGTATGAAGGCGGCGGCGGCCCCGCGCTACTCAGTTCCCAGTCGCCACTACTTTTCCCGATGTGCTGTCCCAGCCCTGCACGACCACGTCTCCCGCAACATTGTATGCGCCCTCACCAACGCGGTTACTGCCAAGGTCCACTTAACCACGGACACGTGGACAAGCACAGGTGGGCAGGGCCACTACATCTCCCTGACAGCACATTGGGTGAATTTAGTGGAGGCTGGGACAGAGTCAGAGCCTGGGACCGCTCACGTCCTACCCACCCCCAGAATTGCGGGCCCCAGCTCGGTGGTGGTATCTGCGGCGGTGTATGCTTCCTCCACTAAACCACCCTCCTCCTCCTCCGCAACCTCTGTCTCGCAATCAAGATGTGTCAGCAGCAGCACGTCGCCAGCAGTCGGTGTCGCGCGGCGTGGCAGCACAGCGGTGGGCAAGCGTCAGCAGGCCGTGCTGAAACTACTCAGCTTAGGAGATAAGAGGCACATGGCCCACGAACTGCTGCAGGGTCTGACAGAGCAGACCGACCGCTGGCTTGCGCCGCTAAGCCTCCAACCGGGCATGGTCGTGTGTGACAATGGCCGTAACCTGGTGGCGGCTCTGCAGCTCGGCAGCCTCACGCACGTGCCATGCCTGGCCCACATCTTTAATTTGGTGGTTCAGCACTTTCTGAAAAGCTACCCACGCTTGTCAGACCTGCTCGGAAAGGTGCGCCGGCTCTGCGCACATTTCCGCAAGTCCCACACGGACGCTGCCACCCTGCGCACCCTGCAACATCGGTTTAATCTGCCAGTGCACCGACTGCTGTGCGACGTGCCCACAAGGTGGAACTCTACGCTCCACATGTTGGCCAGGCTCTATGAGCAGCGTAGAGCTATTGTGGAATACCAACTCCAACATTGGCGGCGCAGTGGGAGTCAGCCTCCTCAATTCTTTACAGAAGAGTGGGCCTGGTTGGCAGACATCTGCCAGGTCCTTGGAAACTTTGAGGAGTCTACCCAGATGGTGAGCGGGGATGCTGCAATTTATTAGTGTCACCATTCCTCTGCTATGCCTCTTGAGAAGTTCCCTGCAAAGCATAAAGGCAGACGCTTTGCGCTCAGAAACAGAGCCGGGGGAAGACAGTATGTCGCTGGATAGTCAGAGCACCCTCCTGTCTATATCTCAGCGCGTTGAGGAGGAGGAGGAGGAGCATGAGGAGGATGAGGAGGAGGGGGAAGAGACAGCTTGGCCCACTGCTGAGGGTACCCATGCTGCTTGCCTATCATCCTTTCAGCGTGTATGGCCTGAGGAGGAGGAGGTGGAGGATCCTGAAAGTGATCTTCCTAGTGAGGACAGCCATGTGTTGCGCTGTATGCCCTGGAGGTGCTTGCTTGTCCTGCGGCTAGCGTCTTGTCAGAGAGGGTGTTTAGTGCGGCTGGGGGAATCATCACAGATAAGCGTACCCGCCGGTCAACCGACAGTGCCGACAGGCTTACACTCATCAAGATGAACAAAGCCTGGATTTCCCAAGACTTCTCTTCTCCACCAGCGGACAGCAGCGATACCTAAGCAATACGTAGGCTGCACCCGCGGATGGAAGCATCGTTCTCTATCACTGTCAAAAACGGGGACATTTTTGCTTCATCAATCTGTGTATAATATTCCTCCTCCTGCTCCTCCTGCTCCTCCTCCTGAAACCTCACGTAATCACGCCGAACGGGCAATTTTTCTTAGGCCCACAAGGCTCAGTTATATAATTTTTGTAAACAATTTTATACGTTTCAATGCTCATTAAAGCGTTGAAACTTGCACCTGAACCAATTTTTATTTTAACTGGGCTGCCTCCAGGCCTAGCTTAGCTAAGGTATGCATTGCTAATGAGGGCTTTTCAGAAGTAAAAATTGTTGGGAGGGGGGGGGGCCCACTCTTGCCGCTATTGTGGCTTAATAGTGGGACCTGGGAACTTGAGATGCAGCCCAACATGTAGCCCCTCACCTGCCCTATCCGTTGCTGTGTCGTTCCCATCACTTTCTTGAATTGCCCAGATTTTCACAAATGGAAACCTTAGCGAGCATCGGCGATATACAAAAATGCTCGGGTTGCCCATTGACTTCAATGGGGTTCGTTATTCGAAACGACCCCTCGAGCATCGCGAAATTTTCGTCCCGAGTAACGAGCACCCGAGCATTTTGGTGCTCGCTCATCTCTAGTCATGTCCTATCTCACCGCTGCACCATCACGCATCTTGCAACCCAGGTACATACCAACTGCCTGTGACATTATCCTTCTAGAAAATGGTGTTGAGTTCTCCATGAAGATATAGTAGTGCGATGGGCTACAACTCCTTGTCGACATAAAGATGTGGTGTCAATGTGCCCTTGAGACATATTAGAGGTGATTAGCTGTTGATGCTGATGGTACCCCAAACCATGACTCCACATTGATGAGCTATGAAGCATTCCAAAATAGCGGAAAGTATCAGCCATGTTGTCTCTTGACCCTCGCTTAGTGATAATCATTACTGAAACAGAATCTTGATTAACTGCTAACCACACTAATTAATTGATTGACCACACTATGCCATTCATCATGCCAGGTTGCAAGCATTCACAACAATAGTGTGGTGTGAGGGGCAGTCTTCGCAATGGGCGACTTGACCGCAAACCCACCTCAACCAATCTTCAAGCAACCAACATTATTGATATTGGAGAATCCAAAACTCTGTCTATACACCCCATAGAAGGCACCATCCATGGATTGTGGAGCTGCTGCTGGATGACGCCAGATGTGTGTTGTGACATTCCTCTCGGTACTCCAGTTCCACTACAGTGATATAGATTTCATTCTGCTGACCACCATCTCTAAGGTCGACCTAAGGTTGTTGCATCCTATTGAGTTTCTGTTGCGATATGACGCAAAATAACCCTATAATAAAAAACTTTAGTAAACTCGTCTATTTGATAGAATGGCTCTTCACAGTGCCATAGAGGCTACTTAAGTACTCAACGGGGTTGTGTGCACTTTTTTTAAGTGATGACCTAACCTGGATATTGCAATGTAAGAGGAAAAAAGGAGAAATTAGCTCACCAGTCTTCTTGTGGGTTTCCAGAGAAATGCTTCTGCTTCTAGTAGGAGACTCTTGCCTGTGTCTGGCCCGCTGCAAGTTTGTACAGCTGAAGACTTTAGTTTCAATTAAGTGGCTATAGCCGGGTTTGGAGTGGAAAAAAAGTCTTGTTCCTTTATTAGAAGTTTTTACATAAAAGCTTGAGAACAGTGCATTAAAATCTTTGAGTAGCATTTATGTCATGGCAGCGACACGTTTTCACCGACCGCTAGTCAGTGGGAAAAGACCGCTAGTCAATGTAAATGCGCCGTTGCCATGACATAAATGCTACTCAACGATTTTAATGACCTGTCTCAAGCTTTTATGTAAAAACTTCTAATAAAGAAAGAAGACTTTTTTGCACTGCAAACCTGGCTATATCCACTTAATTGAAAGTTATATCCCCTGGATAGGCCATCAGTAGTTGATGGATAGGAGTCTACTGCTTGGGACCCCCACTGATCAGCTGATCGCCCAACCTGCTGTCAGTGCAGCGGGCTGGATATTATCATTAGTCGTCAGCACAGGAAGTGAGTGTGTCGCCTTCAATCCCATTGAAATCAATAGGAGAGCCGCACCGCTATGGCACTTCCTGCTTCTCTGCTAGTCAGAATGCCACATCCAGTCCTGATCAGAAGAGGAGCAAGAAGTGCTGTAGCAGCCTGCAGCACTAGGCAGCAGGCTGGAAGATCAGCTGATGGATAGGGGTCCCAAGCGGAGGACCACCGTCTAAAAACTTCCAATGACATTTTCCAGGGAATAGGTCCTCATTTGAAAAGAGCCCAGACAACTCCGAAGTTAGCTTCACAGAATCTTATTTGCCTTCCTGATCACGTGATCATGTGACCAAAACTGCTTCAATTTGCTTAACTTGTTTGTCTAAACTTTTTCTGAAAACTGCAAAAAATTCTTCATCGTGTGTGATTTTCTCTGCAAGGAAATGTATAGATAATTGTATAGATGGTTATTACTTGTACTACCTTCATATTCTGAGACACAGATAGCAAAGGTTGCATAACGAAATATTATAATTTTAATATATACCCAGGAGGCTCCTCTATTTATCAGAAAGTGATAACCAGACAGAGACCATGAAAATTAAACAGAGACGGCAGTTCCCATACAGAGTTTGGAAGGTCACATGTTCATTTACTTTTTTCCCTCTCTTTGAGCTGAGAAACAAGGGAATTTCCTATTGGGCTTTGAAATCTAGTTCAATAGACCTACCTGGCTTTCTCTTCTATAATACACTCCTGTATACTTCTGTCATATACTTGACCAAGTTCTCTGGATTTCTTCCAGTGGGACCCCAACTGTGTTCATGTTGCATCTGCTACTCACTATAAACTTTTAAACTTCTGCCAAGAGTTTTTGCATCATCGAATCTGGCTACCTGTCTACAATTTCAATCTGTTTTTTAAACATAAGGCAGAAGTTTACTTGCAACCTTTGTAAAGAATATCTAAGGAGGTTAAAACTTTACTAATTAGTTTTTTGTAGCTGCTTTCTGCTTGGCTCGGCCCTCCATTGACGTGAATGGGAAAATATGCATTCCTAGCTCCCAGAGTCCAAGTAGATGGTCACGTGGGCTTCATTCTCAATGTATGATTGTGTCTCCCATGTGGGTACCATGTCATGTTTCATGACTCCTGATGGCAAAATCAGGCTTATTACACTGCAATACAGTCATTTAAGGCAACTGCATGGTTAAGTTCCTTAGTGGGACTGAAGGGAAAAAAATGATATGATTAGAAAAAAAATGATGGAAATCAATGCCAAAATTGCTGGTTTTTTTTTGCTTAGTCAGCCTCCCAAAAATGTAATAAAAAGGTGATCAAAAAGCCAAGTGTACCCCAAAATGATACCGATAAAAGCTACAGCTCGTCTTGCAAAAAAAAAAGTTTCAAACAGCCCTGTCAACTGTAAAATAAGAATGGTATGGCTCCTGGATTATAGTGACAAAGTATTTTTATTGTGCAAAAGTAGTAAAACAGGAAAAACAATATAAGCTTGGGTTCACTGTAATGGTACAGCCTCACAGAATAACAATCTAATTTATTTTATATCACTCTGTGAACACCAAAAAAACAAGACATAGATATAGACATTAACCCATTAATGCTACAGGACGTACAGTTACGTCCTCCAGCTTTAGAGTATATATGAAGAGAGCTCGTGGGACGATCTTCCTCCATACAATGCGGCTGTCGGCTGTTTCTTACAGCTGAAACCTGCCCGCAACAGCTCCAATAAGCTGTTAACTCTTTAAATGCCGCAGGCTCTTGGGTGCAGAATCTGCTGTTTTCTCTATGTGCAGTGTATAGAAATCATTATAAATAGTAATTTCCACCCATCAGTGCAGGTCACAATTATTCCTGCTATTGTATTCTTATTAGGGTGAATACCCACTTGCGTTTTTCTTGCGCATTTCTTTCACCGGATATCGCTGCGTTTTTAATGTTGTACTGTTATATACCTTTTCCAGGTCCAGCGCCACTCCTTGTTTCACCAACTTGTACACTGCAATGTTTTGGCAAATGGGCACTTGCCATTGACATCCTCTGCCTGGGTCTTTGTTTGCCGTGCACCAATTCAGGTGGGTTGTTTAAAGAGACAAGACCTTTACCTATAATAAAGAATAACAACAACTGTATAAATTGTATGGCAATAAATGCAAGAAGTCTGATCAGTAAAGTGGGTGAGCTTGAAGAGAGAGTGTCTGAAGAAAATTATGACATAGTAGGAATAATGGAAACATGGCTTGATGATAAGTGCAATTGAGCGGTGAATTTACAGGGTAAGGGTGGCTTCACACTAGCGTGTTTTTGCACGTACATAGGTACATACAAAGGTGCGCACCCATGCACGTGCAAAAACTCGCGTGAATGCACGTCCGTGCAGTGTTTTCCCTATGGTCCACGCATGACCTATCTTTGCAGGCACATGCCTGTAAAGCACGGACATGTGAACACACCATAGGGAATGCATTGTTGCAAATAGATGCGTGTTTTTGTACGTGCGTATGCACGCACAAAAACACGCTTGTGTGAGGCCACCCTTACAATCTCTTCAGAAGAGACTATGGGAACCAGAAAGAGGGGGTGTTATGTCTGTATGTTGATTCCTACTTAATTCCAAGCCTTCAAGAAGATATAGGTGTAGGAGATGAACACATAGAGTGAAAACAAATAAAATCCTGATAAGGGTTTTCTGTAGGCCACCAAAAATAAAAGAAGAAACTGAAAACTTATTAATAAGGCAAATAGAAGAGCTGTCAAACGACAATGAAGTAATTATTATGGGAGACTTTCATTATCCAGATATAATATGGGAAGATGAAACCTGCAAATCTCACAAGGGTGATAAGTTCTAGATAACAATTAAAGATAACTACCTTAACCAACTTGTGCGGGAGCCAACTAGGGGGATAGTAACAACAGTATGATTAATTTCCCGCTGTCATTCAATAGGAAGCCCTATCAGGGAGCGACAAAATAACTAGACCTTAGTAAAGCCAAATTTGATTAGCTCAGAACTACTATCGGTAATATTATTATGGACAGCATCCTCATAAATATCAGTACCGAGGACAAATGGGAGAAGTTTAAAAACATCCTAATTACCGCATGTGAGCTGTTCATTCCCTTTAGAAATAAAGGAACTACAAGTGAAAGGAAGCCAATGTGGCTCAACAAGACTGTAAGGGGGCAATAAGTGGAAAAAAAGAAAACATTTAAATTATTAAAACAAGAATGCAATGGAGAAGCGCTAAAAACATACAGGGAAAAAGCTAATTACAGGGAAAAGATAAAAACGGTAAAGGAGGAGGCAGAGAGACTGATTGCCAAAGAGAGGAAAAATAACCCCAAACTATTTTTCAATTCTATAAACAGTGAAAGGATTTGCACTGAGAGCACTGGCCCTTTAACAAATAATGCAGGGGAAATCATAGAAGATGATGGGGGAAGGCAAACCTATTAAATAGTTTTTCTCAAAGGAAAAAGAAATTGTAACACGAGATGCAGGGGTATAAAACAAATCCCCCACAAAATATCACTTGCCTAGCTCAGGAGAAAGTGCAGAGCCGGTTAAAAAAAGATTAAAATTGAAAAATCTCTGGGCCTAGATGGAATATACCCGAGGGTTCTAAGTGAACTAAGTGACGTGATAGACAGACGAGTATTTCTTATATTTAGGGACACTGGATTGGCGTATTGCCAGTGTGGTTCAACTATACAAAAAGAGGTCAAGAAGGGAGTCTGGTAACTACAGGCTGGTAAGTCTCACTTTGATAATTGGAAAAATATTTGAAGGGTTTCTGAGAGACCCCATCCTAGAATACCTCAAGGAAAACAACAGTATAACTCCTCATCCGCATGGGTTCATGAGGGATCGATAGTGTCAGACCAATTTGATCAGCTTCTACAATGAAGAAAGTTCTACACTGGACCTGGGCAAGTCTATTGATCTAATATATCTGGATTTTTTTAAAGCATTTGACCCCGTGCCGCATAATAGATTAATATATAAAATGAGACAGCTCGGTCTGGGCGAAAACATGTGTAGTTGAGTAAAGAACTGGCTTGGAGATAGAAGGCAGAGGGTGGTAATAAATGGTTCGTACTCGGATTGGGCCACAGTCACTAGTGGGGTGCCACAGGGTTCAGTATAAGGCCCCATTCTGTTCAATATATTTATCAATGACCTGATAGAGGGACTGCACAGTAAAATATCAATATTTGTAGATGATACGAAAGTATACAAGATAATTAATACAATGTTTTGAAAGTTCCTACCTGACTCCAAGTTCCGTGAAGAGAGATGAAACTACTCACCTCTATCCTCCATGATATCCTGTGGTGTTTTGGTCCTGCCAGGGCTTGATGCCATCTTCTGCGCATGTGCGCCAGACGTAAAATATCTGTCGCATGTGCAAAAGGCCAGGAGCCCTGGGAGATTTAAAATCTCCCTACTCCCTGCTCACAAAGATAGCCGAGGGCAGATGTCACCGGGGGCCTCAGTAGGTGGTCCCCAATCACGTGATCATATAAAGTAAAAAAAAAAGTATAAAAAAAAAAGTTTAAAAAGTTTAAGCTTCATCTTCTCTCACGGATGGTATCTGTGAGGGGAGACAAAATTATGTACCAAAGGTTCTCGAATTTATCCGCAGACCTTACCCCGGCTTCTACACATGCGCCCATCGGCAAAATGGTGGATGCATATGCCAGGAAAATTTAAAATTTCCATGCTCCTGGTTACCAAACATAGACAGGATATCCAATTGATAATGGCGATCAAATAAACGTAAAAAAGAGTTAAAGTTTCACCTCCTGTCCAGGATGAGATCTGTGAGAGAAGATGAAATTACTTACCTAAGGCCTCCGGCAATGTCCCCCAATGGGATCTTTGTCTGCGGACCTTTCCCCAGCTTTGGCACATGAGCCCGTTGTCGAAATGGCGGACACAAGGGCAGAAGTTGGGGAGGGCCCAGGAAATTTAAAATCTCCTTGCTCCTGGCTACCAAAAGTATCCAAGATTCTGGAGCAGAGCCCGAGTGCCACGGTGAGCAGTCCCCGATCATGTGATCACTGTTATCCAATGGATAATGGCAAGCACGTAAAAGTTTTAAAAAGTTGAAGTTTGCTCTCCCCTTACTGATGTGATTGGTGAGGGGAGATGAAACTTCTCACTGGATGCCTCTGCATTTGAACCCTGATGCGATCCACCTCCATGGACCTACTTCAGCTTCTGCACATGCGCCCACCTACCAAATGACAGACACATGCGCAAAAGTTGGGGAGGGCCGAGGAAATTAAAAATCTTCTTACTCCCGGCTACCAAAGGTAGACGAGAGCCTGGAGCAGTCTCCGGCCATGTGATAAAAAGATAGCGGTCTACCTTAGGCCGGTCTCTCACGAACGGATAGAAATTGCGGATTCCAAATGCGTTTGATCTGCGGTAATCCAATGCATTAGATTACACAATTCTGCTCTCATTAGCCAGTCAGAATTACGTAATCTACTCGCAGAAAACAGAATGCAGCATGTTCTACTTTACCGTGGATATCCGCAACATAGAGCCCATTGTGCTTCATGGTCGCAGATTTACCTGCAGCCCATATGTAACTACATTGTTTATGAGCTGCGAGTACCAATGTCATTTCTAAGCAATGACAGGTGTACTGCGCATGACCGCCTACGTGAGTACGCATTTATGCACATTACATTACGCGGTCGTACGCCACCACAGATAAGATCACACCTAGGATCCGCTGCGGACTTCCACTAGCAGATTCCACATACGGCCATGTGAGCCCGGCATTATTCAGACCGCTACCTGTAATCCGTAATTTACAAGAAGCCCCGGGAACGCTCGCCTTCCTGCACTTGCAGAAGCAGCTTGTTGAGCGCATTCTGTTTGAGACTGCTGCACCTCAGAAAGCTTACAAAGGCTCACAGAGCGCCACTTTTTACACCCTATCCCTGCCGCTGAGGTTAAGAAATACCTCCTTCCCCCAAAAAAGTGTTGGGTTTACAGCAAGCATGGGAGGAGAAGGGATAAATGTTTTTTTTGCCCCATGTGGCCATCCCAACCAGGCCTCTGTAATTACCCATTTTGAGACATACAAAAGTTTTTTGATTATTACTTATATCTAAGATTTAGGGAATGCCAAAAGGAGGACGGGGGGGGGGGGGGTATTTTTAGGGAGTCAATTTTTTTTTCTGCACAAGTTGGCATTGGGGCCTGGAATGTATTCAGTTGTGCCCTGAAATCACATTGGTGCTCCCACCATTATAGAACTAGCCTTTAGAGATGAGCGAGCATACACGTTAAAGGGGTTGTCCCGCGGCAGCAAGTGGGTCTATACACTTCTGTATGGCCATATTAATGCACTTTGTAATGTACATTGTGCATTAATTATGAGCCATACAGAAGTTATAAAAAGTTTTTTACTTACCTGCTCCGTTGCTAGCGTCCTCATTCCCATGGAGCCGACTAATTTTCGCCCTCCGATGGCCAAATTAGCCGCGCTTGCGCAATCCGGGTCTTCTGCTCTCTTCAATGGAGCCGCTCGTGCAGAATGCCGGCTCCGTGTAGCTCCGCCCCGTCACGTGCCGATTCCAGCAAATCAGGAGGCTGGAATCGGCAATGGACCGCACAGAAGAGCTGCGGTCCACGGAGGGAGCAGACCCCGGCGGCCATCTTCAGCAGGTAAGTATGAAGACGCCGGACCGCCGGGATTCAGGTAAGCGCTGAGCGGTTTGTTTTTTTAACCCCTGCATCGGGGTTGTCTCGCGTCGAACGGGGGGGGGGGGGGTAAAAAAAAAAAAAAACGTTTCGGCGCGGGACAACCCCTTTAAGGGAAAATACTCGAGCTAGTATCGTCCTTTTCGAGTACCTGCCTGCTCGTCAGAAAAGATTCGGGTGCCGGTGGGGGGCGGCGGGGGGAACGGTGTACAGATCCTCATTTTCATGTGTACTATAGAAAAAAAACTGTCTTTAAAATGACATATTTTCAAAAATATGAAATTTAATTTTCTCTCCTCTAAATTGTACTGACTCCTTTAAAAAACTGTGGGGTCAAAATATTCATGACAGCCCTCAGTGAATACATTAGGGGGTCTATTTTTTAAAATTGGATCATTTGTGGGGGTATCTATCATTCTGATAGCTATAAGCCTTTGCAATCTTGGCTTGGTGTAGGAAAACAAAAAGTTCCTCAAAATCTTAATTAATGTTAAATTTGTACGTCTCCTAAATGGTTAAAAAAATTAAAGTTTTTCCAATGTGCTTCCAGAATAAAGTAAACAGATGGAAATATATATCTAATCAAAAATCTGCACCGTATGTTGCACATATTTGATATTATGTAGTTGAAAATGAGAAAAAAAACGGAATTTTTTCAATATGTTCCCAATTTTGGCACATTTAATAAATATACCCAAATTCTATCGGTCAATTTTCAGCACCTAAATGAGGTACAATATATGGCGAAAAAACTATGTCAGAATTATTTGGATATGCAAAACCTTTACGGAGTTATTCTTTGTTAAAGTGACGCATATCAGATTTCCAAAATTTGGCCTGGTCATTAAGGCACAAACAGCCTTGGTCACTAAGGGGTTAACACATGGTCACACTAACTTCTCCGGAGTAGGAGCCTGTGTTTGCAGCAGTGCTTCACTCTTGCTGTTAAAGGGGAGACCTATATCATCTGCATGCTTTAATAGGACAATCCTTCTAAGACACTTAAATTACTTTTACTTCCAAAACCAGTATAGCGTAACAATAAAAGGGTCTTATCTAATTTTAGGAGACTTTTTACATGGGAAGATGAAGGTCCACATGCTGCTTAGAAATATATATTGTAGGCCTTACTTGTTATGTAGCTTTATTTTATATTTTATGATGTATTTTATACATCAAAAATGTCATAAAGTAAATATGAAAAACTTTCTTTCATCTTTATCCAGGAAGTTTTCCTTCTAGCATTCTTTATAAGAAAGCAGAACAACACAAGAAGCTGCAGCAGGTCATTTCAAGAAAAAAATATTACTAAGAATTAAAGTCACATTACCCAGTTTGTACCATAAGATGTTAAAGAGACTAGATCACCAACATTATTTTGTACTAATTAAAACCAGATAGTGAAACATTTTCCCAATTTTCATACATGACTATGGGGGCAGCCATCTTTCTTCAGCTGCATTTAACAGCATTTGGAGATGTGCTTCACAGCAGCTTAATGGGCCATTCACACAAAGGTCAGGAGCTGAACCACTGACTTGTATGGGAGACTGTTCGGAGATCTCTTCCGGCTACCTGCCTCCATTCACTGCAAACAAGCAGTCGTTCACAAATGAATGACTGCCTATTTACACATTTTGATGGGTGCCGAAGTACCCTATTGCCAATTCATTCACCACCTTGAATGCAATATTTCCCCTCATGTTGACTTCTTTACCCAATAGGGTGAGCCTTTTAGTGGGTAAAAGTTGCCAGAGTCACATATCCAGAAGATCTTTATTCCATATTTTGCTGGCTTTGAACTCATATACTGGCAAATGTAACAGCAACCTCAGAATGGGACCAATTGCTCATCGGTAGTCAGATTCACACCTTAGGTAGTACTTTTGAAGATTGTGATGTATCTGGTACCATATGTCACAAAAAGGCACACATTTGCCTGTAGCCCTTCGAACACTTCTTGACGACTTGCCATCAAATCTCAAAAACTTAATTAAGTCTTCAAATCTTCCCTCATCATGGCACAGAAAATTGGTGGACCACATTTCTTGCTCCACAGAATACGGACATTTCAGAAATTGCCTTTCAAGTGACCTGCAGTGATCAGCAGTCCAATCAAAGCTCAAATTTCTACTGAATCGCATTTTTTGCCACATGAACAATTAATTATTTCCTTTATAAATCCTCTCTGCTTCCAGATTGGTGTTCTCAACTATTTTCTCAATAATATCACTTATTATCACATCCTGATGTGCTGCAAGAAGCCGAAATTTCTTTTTTTTTAAATTTAATCCCCTCCCCATAGACTTCCTAGCAAAACTAGCAGGGTAGGGGTCTCACGGTCTCCCAGACAGCACACCATCCTGGTATGTTGAAGATCTAAGCGCCATGTGATCAGCATTCTGCTGCTGTGGGGCACACTAACAACAATGTGTGCACCCAGATTCCACCTCCCCTGACCTCTCCTCTTTGGTTCTTCTGATACTCAGAGATGTGTGAGAGTAGAGGAGGAGAAGGGAGGAGGAGTCCAGGTGCACACACTGCCGTCCATGCATCCTGCAGTAGCGCAGTGTTGATCACAGGAGCAGCGCTTAGAACTTTAAGGCACGGGATAGGGTGCTGTCAGTGAGGCCAAATAGTGCAGGTTTTGAGGCAGGCATTCCACAGCAAATCAGCCCCATGTGGACTCAGCCTTAGGGTATGTTTACATGTAGCAGAAATGCAGCGGCAAAATCCATAGCATTTGCACAAAAGACATCGCTGTGTATTTTGACTCGAAATCAGTTGCACTTCCGTAGCTGATTTCATAGGATACTGTGCTCCCCTAACCTCCAAAGTCTTTGCTCTCTCAGTGCCTCCTTCACCGACACCCGGCAACTTCTAGTAAGCACAACACACTGGTCAGCAAATGCAGAAGTGGACAGCGGTGCTGCATAACTAGATCCCACCGGGTGACTGGAATATCAAAGGTAAAATCAAATGTTGTGATGACCCCTAGCCACGTTCCTGACCACACCTGCTTTTCTGTAGGGCAGCCATGTAGTAAAAATTTTTCCCAGGGGTGCCCCAAGGCTGAAAAGGTTGGGAAACAATGTTCTAGAAGGTTACAAGAACTTTTATAAGCTCCTCCCACTAACCTGATACAGACTAGCTGAACTGTAAAGAGCTGAGTCACTGGACTTTTTTAGGTCAACATTTCTGGGACTGTTTGTATATGTGCCTATATATGTTATATATTTTTCCGTTGCCCTCACCCCTTTTCTAAAACTGGTTGGAGCCTTAGAGGAGGGGAAGGGCAACCCAAAGCTCGATTGATAATTTCTGCTAGATTCTTAGCAGAAATTATAGCCCATATCTATGCCAGCTCATAGCTAGCATCGATTTTACTCCTTGGCTCATAGATAGATGCACTTTTGTTGCATCTTACTCCAGCAGGTAATGCACCATGATCGGTATATCAAACACCGGCCTTAGTAAATGAGCCCCATAGAAAGTTATTAATCAGTACAGAATTTTAGAATTATTTAGATGCCAACAAGTACGCTCTAACATGTTGTGCATAAACTTTTCTCATATTATATATTTAAAAACTAACCATAATAAAAAGGCTGTACAATACAAAAGCCCATTAAAAAAGGCTATAAAATAAGAACATACCGTACGTAACAGCAAGGTACATTCTGTAATAGAGCACATCACACATTTCATCTCGATGTTTCCTTTACACATTGTTATTCACATACTTTTCTTACACTTTTTTATTTTACGATAGCGTTGTCATTCATCAATGGAGATGCATAATTGAATGTCCACATGAAAATGTGATATTATGCCCTTTTCGAAGCCTACTATACAATGTAATTTGTGCTCCTGAAACTCAAGCAATGTGTGAATAAGTAATGTAGTCGTAACAGGATTTTAAAAAAAGTTTCTCCATTAATTCTACATCAGCCCCTTAATCTTCAGTGTGATTTGTAGATAACTGAATGAAAAGAGGAGCTATAGTACTTCTAAATGTACAGCTCTAATGATTTTTCATCACCTTTTCTGGACACAATTAGGAGGTATCGTCTTGTGTATACGTTCAGAATACATTATTCTACTGGCAACTTATTCTACCTACTGAAAATAATTGGAATGTACTACATGGATTCTCATGATCTCCACGTTCAGTCCTTTAATCAGCACCAACAAGCCTTCTTCCAGTACTTTTCATGTCACACGTTTCAGATTCGTGCCTGCTGCAAAGAAATAATTGTCCTTATTAACGTAATCAAGGAACAAAAAGGAGCAAAATCAAAACACAAAAAGCAGCATGTGATCGAAGGGAAAGAACTCCATTGTCAATATTTTTTTTTTGCTAGTTCAATGCAAAAATATTTTAAAGTGGGTCAGTTTCACGCTACAGTCCCAGATGCAAGTGGAAAACATGATACATGCATCTAACCACAATGAAAGCAATATGCGTGTGATCAAAAGTAATTTTTGGCATCCGGTCCAATTTTTGTTTTTGGCAGCTGTTGTCAATGTCAGTTGACTTTTTATCAGCAAAAAATAAGGTCATAAGGGTGCCCAGTGCTCTGACATCTCTTTTGGTTTCTTCAATGGGATAGTTATACTGTATGTGCAGGGACCCAGAAGGTAAGGGGAACAAGTGATAGCTTAAATGACATTAGCAACTTCCTGCAGTCTATTGGATTAGGAGGACCTGTGATGATGTCATCATTAGAGATGAGCGAACACCAAAATGTTCGGGTGTTCGTTATTCGAAACAAACTTCCCGCGATGTTCGAGGGTTCGTTTCGAATAACGAACCCCATTGAAGTCAATGGGCGACAAGAGCATTTTTGTATTTCGCCGATGCTCGCTAAGGTTTTCATGTGTGAAAATCTGGGCAATTCAGGAAAGTGATGGGAATGACACAGTGACGGATAGGGCAGGCGAGGGGCTACGTGTTGGGCTGCATCTCAAGTTCACAGGTCCCACTATTAAGCCACAATACCGGCAAGAGTGGGCCCCCCCCCCTCCCAACAACTTTTACTTCTGAAAAGCCCTCATTAGCATGGCATACCTTTGCTAAGCACCACACTAGCTACAACAAAGCACAATCACTGTCTGGATGACACTCCGCTGCCACTTCTCCTGGGTTACATGCTGACCAACCGCCCCCCCTCCCCCCCACAGCGCACACCAAAGTGTCCCTGCGCAGCCTTCAGCTGCCCTCATGCCACACCACCCTCATGTCTATTTAGAAGTGCGTCTGCCATGAGGAGGAACCGCAGGCACACACTGCAGAGGGTTGGCACGGCTAGGCAGCGACCCTCTTTAAAAGGGGCGGGGCGATAGCCCACAATGCTGTACAGAAGCAATGAGAAATATAATCCTGTGCCACCGCCATCAGGAGCTGCACACGTGGGCATAGCAATGGGGAACCTATGTGCCACACACTATTCATTCTGTCAAGGTGTCTGCATGCCCCAGTCAGACTGGTAATATGTACCTTAACAGTAACCGCGTTGGTGGTAATGTGGTGGTGACTGCGGACCTAGTAGCACGGTTGTATTTTGTTGGTTTTCGGAATGCGGCCAGGATTAAGTGGGCCGTGGCGGGGGGATGGTGTGGGGGCTCTCTTGTTGTGTCGGTAAAGGTGAAATTCTTGGACTGCCACCAGACGAACCAATGCAAAGGCATTTGCCAAGAATGTTTTCCCTGTTGGAGGAGGAGGGGGATGTTTTTGAGGCACTACGTGTCCTCTCCACGTGTCCGTGGTTATATGCACCTTAACAGTAACCGCGTTGGTGGGAAATGGCCTCGCCGCCATCATGTCTTTGGGAAGCCTCTGTTTCCACACCCCAGAGACATACCATTAGCAGCGGTATAGGCAGAGCCCAGAATTCGTAACATTTCAGCCGTAGCATTAGGACAGGCCCCACTAACATATCAGTAGCAGCATTATAGGAGGAGCGCAGTCTTCGTTCCATGTCAGCAATAGTAGCACTCAAGACAGGCCCCAGTAACAATTCCGAAGCAGCAGTATAGCGGGAGCGCAGTCTTCGTTCCATGTCAGCAATAGTAGCACTCAAGACAGGCCCCAGTAACAATTCCGAAGCAGCAGTATAGCGGGAGCGCAGTCTTCGTTCCATGTCAGCAATAGTAGCACTCAAGACAGGCCCCAGTAACAATTTCGAAGCAGCAGTATAGCGGGAGCGCAGTCTTCGTTCCATGTCAGCAATAGTAGCACTCAAGACAGGCCCCAGTAACAATTCTGAAGCAGCAGTATAGTGGGAGCGCAGTCTTAGTTCCATTTCAGTAGCCTTAGTATAGCCAAGGCCCAAGTTACATTTATGTAGCTAAAGTGTAGGCCAACCCCACACACCTTTCTGTACCATGAGTGCAGGCGAAGAACATACAAATTGCTATGATTACACTGTAGGAGAGGGCCCCAAAAAATTGGTGTACCAACAGTACTAATGTACCTCAGTAAAAATTGGCCATGCCCAACCAAGATGGCAGGTGAATCGCTTTGGTTAATGTGGCTTAAGTGGTAACTAGGCCTGGAGGCAGCCCAGTGTAACAAAAAATTGGTTCAAGTTAAAGTTCCAACGCTTTTAAGCGCATTGAAACTTATAAAAATTGTTCAGAAAAATTATTTGAGTGAGCCTTGTGGCCCTAAGAAAAATTGCCCGTTCAGCGTGATTACGTGAGGTTTCAGGAGGAGGAGCAGGAGGAGGAGGAGGAATATTAGACACAGATTGATGAAGCAGAAATGTCCCCGTTTTGGATGGTGAGAGAGAACGTAGCTTCCATCCGCGGGTGCAGCCTACGTATTGCTTACGTATCGCTGCTGTCCGCTGGTGGAGAACAGAAGTCTGGGGAAATCCAGCCTTTGTTCATCTTGATGAGTGTTAGCCTGTCGGCACTGTCGGTTGACAAGCGGCTACGCTTATCTGTGATGATTCCCCCAGCCGCACTAAACACCCTCTCCGACAAGACGCTAGCCGCAGGACAAGCAAGCACCTCCAGGGCATACAGCGCTAGTTCAGGCCACGTGTCCAGCTTCGACACCCAGTAGTTGTAGGGGGCAGAGGCGTCACCGAGGATGGCCGTGCGATCGGCTACGTACTCCCTCACCATCCTTTTACAGTGCTCCCGCCGACTCAGCCTTGACTGGGGAGCGGTGACACAGTCTTGCTGGGGAGCCATAAAGCTGGCCAGGCCCTTAAAGACTGTTGCACTGCCTGGGATGTACATGCTGCTCGATCTCCGCACCTCCCCTGCTACCTTGCCCTCGGTACTGCGCCTTCTGCCACTAGCGCTGTCGGCTGGGAATTTTACCATCAGCTTGTCCGCAAGGGTCCTGTGGTATAGCAACACTCTCGAACCCCTTTCCTCTTCGGGAATGAGAGTGGGCAGGTTCTCCTTATAGCGTGGGTCGAGCAGTGTGTACACCCAGTAATCCGTTGTGGCCAGAATGCGTGCAACGCGAGGGTCACGAGAAAGGCATCCTAACATGAAGTCAGCAATGTGTGCCAGGGTACCAGTACGCAACACATGGCTGTCTTCACTAGGAAGATCACTTTCAGGATCCTCCTCCTCCTCCTCCTCAGGCCATACACGCTGAAAGGATGACAGGCAATCAGCCGGTGTACCGTCAGCAGCGGGCCAAGCTGTCTCTTCCCCCTCCTCCTCATCCTCCTCATGCTCCTCCTCCTCCTCCTGTACGCGCTGAGAAATAGACAGGAGGGTGCCCTGACTATCCAGCGGCATACTGTCTTCCACCGCCCCCGTTTCCGAGCGCAAAGCAGCTGCCTTTATGGTTTGCAGGGAATTTCTCAAGATGCATAGCAGAGGAATGGTGACGCTAATGATTGTAGCATCGCCGCTCACCACCTGGGTAGACTCCTCAAAATTACCAAGGACATGGCAGATGTCTGCCAACCAGGCCCACTCTTCTGAAAGGAATTGAGGAGGCTGACTCCCACTGCGCCGCCCATGTTGGAGTTGGTATTCGACTATAGCTCTACGCTGTTCATAGAGCCTGGCCAACATGTGGAGCGTAGAGTTCCACCGTGTGGGCACGTCGCACAGCAGTCGGTGCACTGGCAGCTTAAAGTGATGTTGCAGGGTGCGCAGGGTGGCAGCGTCCGTGTGGGACTTGCGGAAATGTGCGCAGAGCCGGCGCGCCTTTACGAGCAGGTCTGACAAGCGTGGGTAGCTTTTCAGAAAGCGCTGAACCACCAAATTAAAGACGTGGGCCAGGCATGGCACGTGCGTGAGGCTGCCGAGCTGCAGAGCCGCCACCAGGTTACGGCCGTTGTCACACACGACCATGCCCGGTTGGAGGCTCAGCGGCGCAAGCCAGCGGTCGGTCTGCTGTGTCAGACCCTGCAGCAGTTCGTGGGCCGTGTGCCTCTTATCGCCTAAGCTGAGTAGTTTCAGCACGGCCTGCTGACGCTTGCCCACCGCTGTGCTGCCACACCGCGCGACACCGACTGCTGGCGACATGCTGCTGCTAACACATCTTGATTGCGAGACAGAGGAGGAGGAGGAGGGTGCTTTAGTGGAGGAAGCATACACCTCCGCAGATACCACCACCGAGCTGGGGCCCGCAATTCTGGGGGTGGGTAGGACGTGAGCGGTCCCAGGCTCTGACTCTGTCCCAGCCTCCACTAAATTCACCCAATGTGCCGTCAGGGAGATGTAGTGGCCCTGCCCGCCTGTGCTTGTCCACGTGTCCGTTGTTAAGTGGACCGTGGCAGTAACCGCGTTGGTGAGGGCGCGTACAATGTTGCGGGAGACGTGGTCGTGCAGGGCTGGGACGGCACATCGGGAAAAGTAGTGGCGACTGGGAACTGAGTAGCGCGGGGCCGCCGCCTCCATGATACTTTTGAAGGACTCAGTTTCCACAACCCTATATGGCAGCATCTCCAGGCTGATGAATTTTGCTATGCGGACGGTTAACGTTTGAGCGTGCGGGTGCGTGGCGGCGTGCTTGCGCTCCAACAGTTGCGCAAGCGACGGCTGGACGGTGCGCTGAACTACACTGCTGGATGGGGCCGAGGACAGCGGAGATGAGGGTGTGGGTGCAGGCCATGAGGCGGTAGTGCCCGTGTCCTGAGAGGGGGGTTGGATATCAGTGGCAGGTTGGGGCACAGGGGGAGAGGCAGGGGTGCAAACCGGAGGCGCTGAACGGCCTTCGTCCCACCTTGTGGGGTGCTTGGCCATCATATGTCTGCGCATGGTGGTGGTGGTGAGGCTGTTGGTGTTGGCTCCCCGGCTGAGCTTTGCGCGACAAAGGTTGCACACCACTGTTCGTCGGTCGTCAGGCGTCTCTGTGAAAAACTGCCAGACCTTAGAGCACCTCGGCCTCTGCAGGGTGGCATGGCGCGAGAGGGCGTTTTGGGAAACAGTTGGTGGATTATTCGGTCTGGCCCTGCCTCTACCTCTGGCCACCGCACTGCCTCTTGCAACCTGCCCTGCTGATGCCCTTGACTCCCCCTCTGAAGACCTGTCCTCCTGAGTAAGCGTTGCACACCAGGTGGGGTCAGTCACCTCATCGTCCTGCTGCTCTTCCTCCGAATCCTCTGTGCGCTGCTCCCTCGGACTTACTGCCCTTACTACTACCTCACTGCAAGACAACTGTGTCTGATCGTCATCGTCCTCCTCACCCACAGAAAGTTGTTGAGACAGTTGGCGGAAGTCCCCAGCCTCTTCCCCCGGACGCCGGGAACTTTCGAATGGTTGGGCATCAGTGACGATAAACTCCTCTGGTGGGAGAGGAACCGCTGCTGCCCAATCTAAGCAGGGGCCCGAGAACAGTTCCTGGGAGTGTTCCCGCTCCTGAGCAGGTGTCATTGTAGTGGAGTGAGGAGGCTGGGAGGAAGGAGGAGCAGCAGACAGAGGATTCGGATTTGCAGCAGTGGACGGCGCAGAACTGCGTGTTGACGATAGGTTGCTCGAAGCACTTTCTGCCATCCAGGACAGGACCTGCTCACACTGCTCATTTTCTAATAACCGTCTCCCTCGTGGACCCATTAATTGGGCGATGAATGTGGGGACGCCAGAAACGTGCCTCTCTCCTAATCGCGCAGCAGTCGGCTGCGACACACCTGGATCAGGAGCTCGGCCTGTGCCCACACCCTGACTTGGCCCTCCGCGTCCTCGGCCGCGTCCACGTCCTCTAGGCCTACCCCTACCCCTCAGCATGCTGTATTACCAGTGATTTGATTTCACAGGCAGGAAATAAATTGGCGCAAGACTGCAGGCCAAATATAATTTTTTCCCTTTTTTGAAAACGAAAGGCCCCACTGCCTCTAGTGAATGAATAATCTAAGTTTAATAACTGTGCTGTGGCCCTGCTAATGTGTCACAGAACGTGAGGGTAGCAGAGTTATTATAACTCTGGCAGAGCAGGTATTTTTTTTCCCAATTAAGGAAAGCAAATGGCGAAGCCAGCAGTAAACCGTAGCTGGGTGCGTCTGATTTTTAAACGTTGCACACGCAGCCGACACGTGTCCACCGGCGTTAGTACGGACAGAGGCAGGACAAATAGAATTATTTTCAGTTTTTTTCCACCAAAAGGCAGCACTGCGTATATTCAATGAACATGAGAACTTTAATAACTGTGCTGTGGCCCTGCTAATGTGGCACAGAACTTGAGGGTAGCAGAGTTATTAACTCTGGCAGAGCAGGTATTTTTTTTTCCAATTAAGGAAAGCAAATGGCGAAGCCAGCAGTAAACCGTAGCTGGGTGCGTCTGATTTTTAAACGTTGCACACGCAGCCGACACGTGTCCACCGCCCTTAGGACGGACAGAGGCAGGACAAATAGAATTATTTTCAGTTTTTTTCCACCAAAAGGCAGCACTGCGTATATTCAATGAACATGAGAAGTTTAATAACTGTGCTGTGGCCCTGCTAATGTGGCACAGAACTTGAGGGTAGCAGAGTTATTATAACTCTGGCAGAGCAGGTATTTTTTTTCCCAATTAAGGAAAGCAAATGGCGAAGCCAGGAGTAAAACGTAGCTGGGTGCGTCTGATTTTTAAACGTTGCACACGCAGCCGACACGTGTCCACCGCCCTTAGGACGGACAGAGGCAGGACAAATAGAATTATTTTCACTTGTTTTACAAGCAAAAGGCCGCACTGCGTATATTCAATGAATAATAACTGTGTTGTGGCCCTGCCTACACAATTCTTTCCCTGCAGTATCAATGGAGGGTGCAATGCTCTGCAGAGGCGATTTTGAGAAGAAAAAAAATATGCAGCACAGCTAACAGCAGCCAGCACAGTACTGCACACGGTTAAATATGGCCCTAGAAAGGACCGTTGAGGTTCTTGAAGGCTACACTCACTCCTAACACTCTCCCTGCCTATGCAACACTTCTGTCCCTAATGCCGGGTGCAACGCTCTGCAGAGCCGATTTTGAGAAAAAAAAAAATTGCCACTGCTAACAGCAGCCAACACACAGCTATCAGTGGCCCTAATAAGGACCTTTGGGGGTCTTGAAGCCTACACTAACTACCAATTCTTTCCCTACAGCAGCTCCGGTACAAACAGCACTGTCCCTCATCTAACTCACAGGGCATCTGAGGCGAGCCGCGGGAGGGGCCGACCTTTATATTAGGCGGACACCTGATCTCCCCAGCCACTCACTGCAGGGGGGTGGTATAGGGCTTGAACGACGCAGGGGGAAGTTGTAATGCCTTCCCTGTCTTTCAATTGGCCAGAAAAGCGCGCTAACGTCTCAGGGAAGGAAGTGAAAGTAACCCGAACACCGCATGGTGTTCGTTACGAATAACGAACATCCCGAACACCCTAATATCCGCACGGATATCAAGTTCGGACGAACACGTTCGCTCATCTCTAGTCATCATCATGTGATCAGGGGCGGAACATATAACTCACTGACTCGGGATGAAGGACCTTTGATGTCGTCACCATCATGTGATCAGTGGTGGAGCATGTAACTCACTCACGCATGGATGGACAAGTGGTCGTTAGTAGTTTTATTGAAGAGCAATGTGTCGCCCATATTGTTCTTGCAAAAGGCTCCTCTGATTTCTGTGACTCTGTAAACTTGATAATATAGAGAAGACATCAGATCCAGTTTATCACAGCTTTAGTTGGTAGTTCACAAGATCAATCAATCAATTGTGCGTTGAATCGAGATCGATTTTCGGTCATTCTGTGGATCATTCTCCAAACGAATCAATTGATTGCTGCTTCCTTGAGTTCCCTCAGACTCATGTTGCTGTTAGATTTGTTGGAATCAAGCCGATAAGTTTTTGGTCGGCCTTTTCTCCTACTTCAACTTACTATTCCTAGCACGAATGTCTTCTTAACTTAATTGCCAAGTGTGACATGGCCGAAGTAGGATTGTTTCTGCATGATGATCCCGGCTTGAAGAGAGGTCTTTGGCTTGATGTGATCCAGAACGCCTTTGTGATGATTTTCGCACTGTCCATGGAATGTGCTGGAGTCTGCTCCTACACCATAACTTGACGGTGTTGATCTTTCTTTTGTTTGTCTTCTTTATCCAAGTCTCACAGCTATAAGTAGCTGTGGGGAAGACAATCATACCGAGTAGCCTAACTTTAGTTGCAGTGCTGATATCCTTCCTTTTCCAGGTCGCATTCCTGATTACCATTGTTTTCCATCCAAGGGCTAATCGTCTCTTGATTTCAGGTGTGCCACATTTCTGTCAATTTTGGAACCAAGGAAAATAAAGTGCTGGACTTTGTCGATAACTTCATTGTGGATCTTTATGCTGCACATTCTTCATTAGCTTGATGTTCTTCTGCATCCCCATCTTCTCGCTTTCCTCTTGAACTTGCAGGATGAGTCACGCCAATTATTTTCTGCTTTCAGCCAGAAGGGTAGTGTCATCAACATATCTGAGATTGTTGATGTTTTTGTCACCAATCTTAATTTATGACAGCCATTAAGTGGTGGAGAACCCGGGGCAATTGCCCTTTAGCCCACACTATATTCCAGATCAGGGCCTACAGTATATTCAGACCTGGGTCTTCTAAATTGTGTTTTTTCATATCTCTTTGTAGTTTTTATCAATTTCCTCTACGAGAAAACTGGAGGAAAAGTATTGGCTAATGTAAATCTGCCTTGCAGCCAATAGGACCAAAATGGTCAACATGCTTGCAATACATGCAATATTTCTTCATCTGCCAGAAGAATGTGGCCATTGGAAGGCCAGAGAGTTCATCCAGTCAGGCAGAGGGAACTCCTAATACTTATGAACAGCCATTGTGGTTCAGATATACGGTGAAATATATGAAGAGCATTGTAAGAGCCTGTTGGTGACAGATGATGTCAGATTTTATGACAGCACAACAAAGGTGACTTTTCATATCCTCGGAAATAAAGCAAATGATGCATCATCACCTTTATTATGACCAGGTCTAGCTGGTCATGCCTCGCTAAACCGTCTAGAACTGAGATTCTGAATTAAGGGCACATCACATAATTAAATAATGAAGTAATTCAGAAGGGAAGCGTCCCAGAAGACTGAACACAAATGCCAGGAAACATGCTGAAGTAGAATTTAGCAATGAATTGAGACCATTAAATATTTATTCAATGACCTTAAATAATTCCAAGAGACAATTTTTGCAAAGTTGTTCTCGATAAGAAATAAGTTTTCTGAATTTACAGATGGATAAGAAAGATTGAAAATCCACTTGTGAATGAAACTCAGCAAATAAATATAATGTTCACATTAAGGGCGAGCACCCACTGGCGTTTTTTTACCTGCGTTTTGCGTTTTGCGTTTTTCCTGCACAGGCATAGAGATAACATGTGTTCCTGTCCACTGGCGTTTTTTTTGCATTGCGTTTGCGTTTTTAACATAGGAACTGTCAGTTGCATATGTGTCCTTATTTTTCTCCATGGAAATTAATGGCAAAGCCGCGAAAACGCCGCGAAAACGCCGCGAAAAACGCCGCGGAAAACGCGCGGAAAAACGCGGGACACGCGGCGAAAACGCTGCGTTTTTTTCCCGCGGGAAACGCAAACGCCAGTGGGTGCTCGCCCTAAGGCTTGGTAATAGTGAGGCTGATTGGAAGCTCCTGTGTGAATCTGATTAGCATCTCTAAGATTCTTTTAGAATTAAGTTAATGGAATTCTTAGAAGATTTTAGAAGCAGAAACTGTTCTACAAAAAGGCGAAAAAGCACAACATGAACGACCACACACAAACACACACATGTGCAAACAGTCCCATAGTAGGTCGGGGCACCAGCTGGACGCGGATTTTTTTTTTTTTTTAATAAAAATTAACTTTTCTTAACTGAAATTTAATACATGTTTGCATAGGAGAGTACGGCTGCTTTAAACATCACTTGAATTTAACCAGAGTGTCTCGTGCCAATAGATCTCTTGATATCGGACTAGCTAGATGGCTCAAGCTCTCATGGATCTGTTCGCTTTCATCCATATTACTTTATTTCCGGAGGTCTACAGCACATGATAACATTGCAGCCTCAATGTGCCAATGTCAATGCCGATGTCTGCTCATAATACAGATCATAACATTCATGTAATTTCGGAGGTCTGTCTACTTGTGGACTCACCACACTGTAGGTTGATATGGTGCATCAAATACAGCCGCATTAAATGTGATACGTCACTTCCATCATGTAACTTCTTTATGGTGCATAGCAACCCCATGATGCATCTTGCTAAACCAGTACGTCTTACACAGCATATTATTAACCTCCCACATACACAGTACACCATATTAATCTAATGTAAACTCAAAACTATCAGCCAGTTAACCCCCATGTAACCAGTGCACCACTATTAACTAGGCACATGTCCATCATAGTCTAATATTCCATAAGTGTCAGCCAAGTGTGTGTCATTGTAGGCCAACCTCACATACCTAGCAGCTCTGTATCTGGATCCTAGTTAGTTGCTGTCATTTACTTTGGGACCAAGTACCGGCGGTAAGGAAGCACCCCTCTTCTTCCTCTTGGTCTGTTGCTTTCAGCCCTCCTGTGTCCTCCATATTTGCCCTCTGGTCATCAAGGCTAGTGGCCTCCTCTTGCGCTGTTTCCCTAGCATAGGGACAGCACCCTGGTCACTGCGCTCACTGGTCGTCACCACGTATTCTGGGGCCTCTCTTTTGCACCCTCTCCCAGTCCTGGGCCTCTCTCACACACTGTCCCTGCTGCTGTCACAGTGCAACATCTTTCTTTACTGCTTGTGATGCAGCTAGTAATCTTTTTATGGCCAATAGAGCTGCCAACGACATCCACCAGTGGGTGATATTTATCCCCATTCACTATTCCTGTTGTAGGGGCAGTTCTTCTGGGAGGTGATGTGATTGCCACATCACTGCCCAAATCACTGTGGGGTGAATCGCCCTCTATCACCCTCAGCTGACGCTTTTCCCAAAAAATAGTGCAGTACGCCTCCACCGTTCTTCACAGCAGAGTTGCTTATACAGCCACCTCAGTACACCTTATACAGTTCTTCTCCTTCCCTCCCTGGCCATGGCTAAAGCTGATGAAGGGAATTGCAACACAGCAGCAGGGGTTGCAACACTGGCACTTCCCTGCACCATGGGACTCTCTTCCTACTCTCTCCCCCTGCTGAGTACTGGACCAGAGGGGTGGCTGCACTGTTTGAGCAAGTCCCACGTTGCTTGCTTCTATGCTATTTCTGCAAGACCTCCTGTTGCTGACTTCTGGCTTCCTCTCTGACTACTCTACCTGCTTCATCCATTGGTACTGCAAACCAAGACCCTCTGTTGCTGACTTCAGGCTCATCCTTGACTACTCTCTGGACATGTGGCCATTACAGCTTAGGCTCAGCCTTGTGCTGTAAACCGCTACAAGATATGCATTTTGGGGTAAACCCCTTCGTCAGTCAGGCTGGGAGAAAAATCACTCTTGGGACTGCAGAGATAGGGCAACTTCAGATGAGTGTAAGCACAAAAAGACTCGCTCCTGAGCAACGCATTTGTTCTATGAAAGAACATCTTTTTTGTGTGTGCCTGCACAAATACTTTAGTTCACATGGGCAGGGGAATCACCACTGGCTTGATTTATAAGGCTATTAAGCGAAATTAAGTGCCGGTGTTCGTGGGGGTATGCACATACCCACGTGTACATACGTGCACATCCCCATAAACCCCTATGGTGACCTTTGTTGCAGAAATGTGCACAAAAATAGAGCATGTTGCTTTTGTTTTTGCGTGAACAACATGTGTGCACAAAAAAAAAAAAACAGTGAGAAGGAACCCATTGAAAAAAATGTTTTCCATTCTCTGCACTAGCGTACGTATACACACCCGTTGAAGCTGCCCTTAAAGATGAATTGTAATAAGTTATAAGGAAACTTCATTTAATCTAATGGCCCTTTTACACAGGATGAATACACTGTTCAACAAAGTTTTTAAAACATTTCATACCCACAAGTAATTGATATGTTTTTGTAAAATTAAAACCTGCTGATTGGACTGGTAAAACTGAATAATAGCAGCACGTCTCATTTTCAAGTTATTTAACCCCTCAGTGACAAAACTTTTTTTTTTTAAATCATAACTAGAGATGAGCGAACGTGTTCTTCCGAGCTTGATATTCGTGCGAATATTAGGGTGTTCGGTATGTTCGTTATCCGTAACGAACACCATGCGGTGTCCGGGTTACTTAAACTTTCTTCCCTGAGACGTTAGCGCTTTTTTTTGGCCAATATAAAGACAGGGAAGGCATTACAACTTCCCCCTGCAACGTTTAAGCCCTATACCACCCCCCTGCTGTGAGTGGCTGGGGAAATAAGGTGTCCGCCTGATATGAAAGTCTGCCCCTCCCGCGGTTCGCTATGGATGCATTCTATATGCGCTCAATGGGGCCAGCGGCAGCAGCGCTGACCCCATTGAGAACATATAGAAGACAAATCCTTCTTCTCTGGCACAGCTGTAACAGCTGTAGCAGAGAAGAACGATGTTTGCCCATTGAATTCAATGGAGCGGCAATACAGCATGTTCCACTGAATGCAATGGGCTGCCGGCGATCGCAGGATGAATGGTCGGAAAGGGGTTAAATATATAACCCCTTTCCTGCAATTCATCCAGAAATGTGTTACACTAAAAATATATACCGGCGTATAAGGCGACCGGGCGTATAAGACGACCCCCCAACTGTCACCTTATACGCCGGCAATACAGTGGAGCAAAGAATAAAAAGCATTACTTACGTTTTTAGATGATCTGCGGCGCTCCTGCAGGCTGTCACTCCCTCCTGGTCCACGGCAGAGTATTGCTTTCTCCACGAAAGACTTTAAATCCCTGCCTCCAGAAGCACACGTGCCTTCAGCCAATCACAGCCAATGACAATGATGTCATTGAATGGCTGTGATTGGCTGTGTTTCTGGAGGCGGGGATTTCAAGGCTTGAAATCCCCGCCTCCAGAAACACAGCCAATCACAGCCATTCAATGACATCATTGTCATTGGCTGTGATTGGCTGAAGGCACGTGTCTTTCTGGAGGCAGGGATTTAAAGCCTTTCATAGAGAAAGCTTGTCTGCCGTGGATTAGGAGGGAGTGACAGCCTGCAGGAGCGCCGCAGATCATCTAAAAACGTAAGTAATGCTTTTTATTCTTTGCTCCACTGTATTACCGGCGTATAAGGTGACAGTTGGGGGGTCGTCTTATACGCCCGGTCGCCTTATACGCCGGTATATATTTTTAGTGTAACACATTTCTGGATGAATTGCAGGAAAGGGGTTATATATTTAACCCCTTTCCGACCATTCATCCTGCGATCGCGGGCAGCCCATTGCATTCAGTGGAACATGCTGTATTGCCGCTCCATTGAATTCAATGGGCAAACATCGTTCTTCTCTGCTACAGCTGTTACAGCTGTGCCAGAGGAGGACGATCTTTATGCTGACAGAGGGGGGGGGGGGGGGGGGCACTCTTGCCGCTATTGTGGCTTAATAGTGGGACCTGTGAACTTGAGATGCAGCCCACCATGTAGCCCCTCGCCTGCCCTATCCGTCACTGTGTCATTCCCATCACTTTCTTGAATTGCCCAGATTTTCACACATGAAAACCTTAGCGAGCATCGGCGAAATACAAAAATGCTCTGGTCGCCCATTGACTTCAATGGGGTTCGTTGTTCGAAACGAACCCTCGAGCATCGCGGGAAGTTCGTTCCGAATAACGAACACCCGAACATTTTGGTGTTCGCTCATCTCTAATCATAACTCCTCTATTTATCCATCGACGTCGCTGCATGAGGGCTTGTTTTTTGTGGCACGAGTTGTATTTTTCAATGGTGCTATTTAATGTACCATATAATGTACTGAAAAACTTTTAAAAAGTTCTACGTGGAGTAAAATTTTAAAAAAAATTCCGCCATCTTTTGGTGCACCTTGTTTCTACGGCCCACAAACTGCAACAAAACTGACATGATAACTTTATTCTATGAGTCAGTATGATTACTACGATACCAAACTTTTGTAGATTTTTTTGCTATTCTACTTTTATTTTTTTTCAAAGACATTTAATTTTTTTTAAATTATTTTCGGCCACCATCTTCTATGCGCAATACTTTTTTTATTTTTCTGTCAATATAGTTGTGCGAGGGCTCATTTCTTGCAGGACGTCCTGTAGTTTGCGTTAGTACCATTTTGGAATACATACGACTATTTGAATTTGAATGTTCCCATGGGAATCTCAACAACTATCTGCTTACTATGAATGGAGGCGGCGGGGGAAGAATGCTCCCCTGCAGCGCTGTGCGCAATGAAAGAAATACTCGCTCCTGTGTAATAGCGCAGGAGCAAGTGTCCCTGGGACGTGCTGTCGGGCATCGTTTGCCCAACAGCTCGTCCTGTGTAAAAAGAACCATGAATGTTATGTTTATGTAACAGGTGCGTGGTAAGTGCCCAGTGGTAGGTTACGTGATGGCGCAGTCATGACAGATAGAAACAGCACTTTTTTCAAAAATAACTTGTACTGAACAGCAACAGTATTAACAGAATTTCTCTCCTTATGAGTTTGTGTACTTAAACCAGTGATTCCCAATCAGGGTGCCACGAGAGGCTGCCAGGGGTGCCGTGGCTCTGTGGCTGGAAATCACGTCAGTACTGTTGTACCTTGACGCAGTGAGGTAGCAAGGTGAGTGCGGGAGGGGTGGCCGGCCCCGGGTGCTATCAGTGAGGGGGTTAACAGCTCAGCCAGTCAGCTGTGATCCTAGCGCACAACAACTTGGCAGTGGTGGGTCGAGGAGCTACTATTGGAGTCTGCCAAAAGCCCCTTTAAAGAGCCCGCACTGCCCCCTAGCGCCGGTTAACCCTCCCCTGGCAGTCCTGACATGAGGGGACACACAGACCAGCAAAGCCGTCAGCTTCCAGGACCTCTGATGATGTCACATCATGTGATACCCTGTGTGGCAGGAGTCAGGGATCAAAATGACCATGTGGGAGCTCAGTAAATGTAGGACTGCTGTGTTCTGTGTGTGTGTTGGAGCTGTGGGGGTCAGGATGGATGGATAGATTGAGTGAGTGGAGCTGTGGGGGCCAGGATGGATGGAGCAGAGCTGTGTGTGTGATGTCTGGGGAACAGTTTGAATGTAGTGGGGCTGTGTGTCTGATGTCTTGGGATCAGGATGGATGCAGCGGAGCTGTGTGTGTGTGATATCTGGGGATCAGTTTGAATGTAGTAGAGCTGTGTGTGTGATGTGTGGTGGTCAGGATAGATGTAGCGGAGCTCTGTGTGTGATGTGTGGGGATCAGGATGGATATAGTAGAGCTGCGTGTGATGTCTGGGGATCAGGATGGATGTAGTGGAGCTATGTGTGTGATGTCTGGGGATCACAATGGATGTAGTGGGGCTGTGTGATATGTGTGGAGGTCAGGAAGGATGTAGTAGAGCTGTGTGTGAAGTCTGAGGATCAGGATACATGAAGTGGAGCTGTGTGTGTGATGTGTGGAGGTCAGGATGAATGTAGCAGGTCTGTGTGTGTGATGTGTGGGGATCAGGATGGATGTAGTAGAGCAGTATGTGTGATGTCTGGGGATCAGGATGGTCGTAGCGGAGCTGTGTGTGTGATGTCTGGGAATCAAGATAGATGTAGTGGAGCTGTGTGTGTGATGTGTGGAGGTCAGGATGGATGTAGTGGAGCTGTGTGTGTGATGTCTGGGGATCAGGATTGATGTAGCTGAGCTGTGTGCATGATGTGTGGTGGTCAGGACGGATGTAGTGGAGCTGTGTGTCTGATGTCTGGGGATCAGGATGGATGTAACTGAGTTGTGTGTGTGTGTGATGTCTGGGAATCAGGATGGATGTAGTGGAGCTGTGTGTGTGATGTCTGGGGATTAGGCTGGATGTATCCGAGCTGTGTATGTGTGATGTCTGGCGATGAGGAGGGATGTAGCGGAGCTGTGTGTGTGATGTCTGGGGATCAGTTTGCATGTAGTGGAGCTGTGTGTGTGATGTCTGGGGATCAGGATGGATGTAGTGGAGCTGTGTGTGTGATGTGTGGGGATCAGGATAGATACAGCAGAGCTGTGTGTATGATGCCTGGGGATCACGATGAAAGTAGTAGGTCTGTGTGTGTGAAGTCTGGGGATCAGGATGGATGTAGCAGAGCTCTGTGTGTGATGTGTGATGGTCAGGATGGATGTAGCCGAGCGGTGTGTGTGATGTCTGGGGATCAGGATGGATGTAGTGGAGCTGTGTGTGTGATGTCTGGGGATCCAGATTGATGTAGTAGAGCTGTGTGTGTGATGTCTGGGATGAGGATGGATGTAGCGGAGCTATGTGTGATGTATTGGGATCAGGATGGATGTAGCGGAGCTATGTGTGTGATGTCTGGGGATCAGGATGGATGGAGCAGAGCTGTGTGTGTGATGTCTGGGGATCAGAGTGGATGTAGTGGAGCTGTGTGTGTGATGTCTGGGGATCAGGATGCATGTAGCTGAGCTGTGTGTGTGTGTGATGTCTGGGAATCAGGATGGATGTAGTGGAGCTGTGTGTGTGATGTCTGGGGATCAGGCTGGATATAGTCGAGCTGTGTGTGTGTGTGATGTCTGGGGATGAAGAGGGATGTAGCTGAGCTGTGTGTGATGTATGGGGATCAGTTTGCATGTAGTGGAGCTGTGTGTGTGATGTCTGGGGATCAGGATGGATGTAGTGGAGCTGTGTGTGTGATGTCTGGGGATCCGGATGAATACAGCAGAGCTGTGTGTATGATGTCTGGGGATCAGGATGAGTGTAGTAGAGCTGTGTGTGTGAAGTCTGGGGATCAGGATGGATGTAGCGGAGCTGTGTGCATGATGTGTGATGGTCAGGATGGATGTAGCGGAGCTGTGTGTGCAATGTCTGGGGATCAGGATGGATGTAGTGGAGCTGTGTGTGTGTGTGTGATGTGTGGGGATCCGGATGGATGTAGTGGAGGTGTTTGTATGATGTCTGGGATGAGGATGGATGTATCGGAGCTATGTGTGATGTGTGGGGATCAGGATGGATGTAGCGGAGCTGTGTATGTGATGTTTGGGGATCAGGGTGGATGTAGCGGAGCTGTGTGTGATGACTGGGAATGAGGATGGAAGTAGCAGAGTTGTGTGTGTGATGTCTGGGAATGAAGATGGATGTAGCAGAGCTGTGTGTGTGATGTCTGTGGATCAGGATGGATGGAGCAGAGCTGTGTGTGTGATGTCTGGGGATCAGGATGGATGTAGCTGTGTGTGTGTGATGTATGGAGATCAGGCTGGATGTAGCTGAGATGTGTGTGTAATGTCTGGGGATCAGGATGGATGTAGTGGAGCTGTGTGTGTGATGTGTGGGGGTCAGGATGGATGTCCAGTAGACCCTGCAGTGACAGTGTCGGGACCCAAGGATGAGAGCGCAGGAGCAGTACATGTGGTACGAGGTATGCACCATGTACTGCATGTAATCTTGTATGTTTAGTTGGTATACGTTATACCAGCTGTACATATCATTATGTACAGGATATATCCAGGTTACATCAGCATCACTGTATACAGGGGATATATATCTCCTGAATATAGTGATATAGAGCTTGCTGGCGTAACCTGGGTATGTCCTGTATATAATTATATATGTACAGTAAGTATAAGCTAGACATCCCCTGTATATAGTGATGCCCGGAGGTCAAATAATATGTCATAATAAGCCACACTCCTAGCCACGCCCCTGACCACACCCTAGCCACACCCCTAACCACACCGCCTTTTGGTAGATTTGCTGCCCTGTAAAACTTTTTTTCCCAGGGGTGCCCCAAGGTTGAAAAGATTGGGAAACACTGACTGAGGGCTGCTGCACACTTGTGTTTTTCTTGGGCGTTTTTTCACGCAATATCGCTGCATTTATTTCACGTGATTGTCAATGGGACTTTCTAATGTTAAAAACGCATCGCACAAAAATTGCAAAGCACCAACTCGCGATGCGTTTTTAACATTAGAAAGTCCCATTGACAATTGCGTGAAAAAAATGCACACATCGCCTTCATATCCTCTCCAGCTGGCAGCGGCAAGGCTCCTGTTAATTGATCTGAATTTGTGGCATAACAATTACATGCCTGTACTCTCCTGTAGGCTCCGACCTCTCATGCCCCGTTGGAGCTGCATCCTTTCACATAGAATGCTACCATGTCATAGACATTATCTTACAGAGGTCATCATTTAATAATAGCAGCTCAGTCCCTGAATCACATCAGTCTACCTCCTCCTAACCAGGTGCCTTGCTGCCCCTTACACCCTCTTATATGGCTTAGCAAACAGGTTACATGACATCACTCTGCATCATAACCATAGAACATTGCACTAACACAACGATTACCCTACAAGACTTTGTATTAGCCAAACAATGGCACCATAACAGCATTACTCTAAGGGCGAGCACCCACTGGCGTGTTTTCGCCGCGCGTTTTTCGCGGCGTTTTTCACGGCGTTTTCGCGGCTTTTCCATTAATTTCCATGGAGAAAAATAAGGACACATATGCAACTGACAGTTCCTATGTTAAAAACGCAAACGCAATGCAAAAAAAACGCCAGTGGACAGGAACACATGTTATCTCTATGCCTGTGCAGGAAAAACGCAAAACGCAAAACGCAGGTAAAAAAACGCCAGTGGGTGCTCGCCCTTAGGGCTCACACCCACTTGCAATTTTTTTCCCTGCGATGCGACAGCGATGAATATGAAACCAATGATTTTCAATGGTTTCATACTCATTTGTGATGTTTCAGCAGAGCTTTGCATCGCAGAGAAGAAATCTGCGATATCGCTCAGTGTTTTCAATGGGGCCAGCGGCAGCAGCACTAGCCCCATTGAAAACATAGGGAGTATATAGCTGACTTCTGCCACAGCTGTGACAGCTGTGGCAGGAGTTTCCTTCAAGGCCGCAGGGACCTCAGGGATGAAGGAATCCTCGCCCGCAGCTGTAACAGCTGTGGCAGAAGTCCAGGATGCTATCTCATTGCTTTCAATGGGGTCGGCGCTGCTGCTGGCCCCATTGAAAGCAGTGGTTTTGTGGCAATCCCCGCAGCATGATTTTCAGGGAAGGGCTTGAAATATATGCCCTGGCTCCCCTGCACTGCTGTCCAGCACTTTCAGCAGGCGGGGATTTAAAAATTGAAAAATATTTCAAGCCCTTCCCCGAAAATCATGCTGCGGGGGTTGCCACAAAACCACTGCTTTCAATGGGGCCGGAAGCAGCTCCAACCCCATTGAAAGCAACGGGATAGTATCCTGGACTTCTGCCACAGCTGTGACAGCTGTGGCAGAGGATTCCTTCATCCCCGCGGTCACTGTGGTAGAAGTCTGCGATATTCTCCATGTTTTTAATGGGGCTAATGCTGCTGCCGCTGGCCCCGTTGAAGACACTGGCGATATTGCAGCGGGTTTTTTTTTGCACTGCGAGGCGAGTGTTTCATACAATTAGTTGTGATTGTGCCTACAGTAGCAGTCAGGTTAATGGTACTAAAGTGCAGTACCAGGAAAAGCTACAAACTAAAGTATGGCAATGTGCCTGGTTAAATAATAAAGGGCTCCTTCACTCAGATTACTAGTGAGGTGCTGGAAGTCAGACCCCCACCAATCAGATGTTGTTAGCCTATTCTAAGGATAGGTCATCGCTACTACTGTTTTAAAAAAATCCATCTATATGGATTGAAGTGAATGGGGTAGGGCTGAAAGAACAGACTTGGCCCATGAACAAGTTTTTGGAAGAAATCATATATTTTTTGTTAACCTCAAACAATACCTCTTAATGCAACTTCTGACCACTGAGTGTATAACCCAACCTGATCATAATATATTCTCTACTCAATAAAGGATACAATGAAATGTAGTCTATTTTGTAGGATGTCGGTTATGGCAGTTATGAAATCCAGTACATGGAAAACTTTTAATTATTAACATTGTGTGCCTATGAACCAACTTCCTGGGACGGCTAGTGCCTGGCATTTCTTACTTAGACACGTCAACACTTTACAGCTGCCAGATATGACTTCTACATATAAACATGTTACAGTGCATCATGTTCATTTTATTTTTACTAATGATTTGTAATTTTATTGTGGCATTGTTGTGCCTTGTAAGGGAGCATTACTTATTCAATAATCCTAGCAGACAGGCCAGAGACAGTACCTCTTGCAACCAGTGTGCGGAAGGAAAGATAGGACTTCATGGACCTTTCTTTGTCCTTTGTTCAGGGACTGTTAGGTCGAGCAGACCAAGGCGTCGTCCTGTCTCCTAAGTCTGCTTCTGTTTCACCAGCACTCACAGGATTACTGTGGCTGGCTTTTCTGTCCAGCCTGTGGGGAGTTGTAATCAGCTTCTTATTTAAACCCTCTAGATCTGTATGATTACATGCAAGCTGCTGTTTCAGTCTTTAGTCTGTATTCAGTTTGTTGTGCACCCTAATCCAGTTTACACTGTGTCTTGGTGTGTTCCCAGCTTCTGTGTGCTTGCTGCTGGGTTCTGTCTGTCTGACTATTCTCTGTATCGTACATGATCTCTGCTCAGGTCTGCTTCAGGATTCCAGTTTATGTTCACTCCTGCATATCTGCATGCTCGTTGCAATGACCTTAGATTCCCATCATCACCAGGTAGGTAGGGACGTCTAGGAGCCAGGGTCAGGAAACGTGGACTGGACCTCTCCACCTTCAGAAGTACCTCCAGGACAGCAACAGCTTCTCCATCTGAGTTCAGGTTAAGGCTCGCTTTCGTTATTGTACCGAGTTCCCACATTCGTTTCTGTCTTTACCTCAGTGTCAGCTGTCTCTTCTGCTCGGTGGTCACATTTGGCAGGGAGACACATTGGATCCACCAACCACACGTAACAGGGACATTCCAAAAAACATTAGTGTTTAGTTGTTAGAAACCACTGATAATAACAGGACTGGATGACTACTAAAAAAATTGCCAGAGGCAAGAAAATGGCCTGATGGTTATACCCTCCCAAACACAAAATAATAAATGATATACTTTATTAACTTATATGGGCTCAAAAAGGACAAAGACCCTTTAAAATAAAGGAGTAGGTGACTCAACTAGATCTGGAGTATGACCATAGAGGAACTGGTAGGTATACAGTATGTTAGGTAGGCATGCTGAAAGGATATGATACAAACGTGTGAGTTACTGGAGGTGCTATGCAAGCAGCCTGATTATAAGTTTCCTAGGTAAGCTGAAAGGACAGTCATTTATAGCCATTATCATATTCACATAACATGCTGACCTCGGGGAAATCATATAACTGCCTGCAGCCAATACTGGGAAGCACAGAGTGTTAGATTATAGAGGTGCTATAAGAAGCAGCCAAAATATAAACTTCCAGTACATTAATATGCTAATTATGTCACAGTTGTGACATAGGCTGGAAATATCAGAGAGATCTCTGTATATTCATATAGCATATCAGCTGCTGTGTTATCCAGTAAACCGCTATACTAATTGTGCATTGAACACAGTTGTGATAGAGATTAGCAATGTCAGAGTGGTCTCTAGTATACACACACAGGATGAAGTGTTTTGGGAAATGGTGTGCATTTGGTATGCAGATGCCTCCCCGTGGCCATGGGGAAATGTTCTGCTCAAGATGCTTAGCAGTCTTTCATGTTACTGCTGCATTTTAAAGTCCCTCAGCACTTCCAGAATGAGATTTGTCATTTTGGCCTTATAGCAGGGATCAAGAAGTGTGGCCACCCAGTAATGATCTGATGTTTTGATATAGGCTATGCAACAGTATGAAGACCAGTTTATGTCACATAAGGACATCTGTGCCGATGTGGTGAGTATTGAAAGGTGGTAAAAAGAGGTGGAGGAAAAGGAGGAGAAAGGGACAGATATGGATGAATGTCCTGCAAGTCTTGGGAGTACCACGAAACTTTGACCACCATGTTCGGCTTCATGCACCACCTGCAGGACATTGTCCCAATAGGCTATTAGAGATATGTAATGCCCTTGGCTATGCTTGCTGTACCACGTGTCTGTGGTTGAGTGCACCCTGCCACTGACAGGGACACGTTATCACCCACATGATGATGCAGGACAGGGATGGCTTTTTGGGCAAATAAATGATGGCTAGGCATCTGGTACCGTGGGTTAGCATGGAGTATGGCATCTGTACCCACTAGTCTGAAGGGCAGCATTTCCATTGCCTGCAGCTGTGCGATGCTTGCAATCAAACTCTGTGTTCATGGATGGTTGGGGTAGTATTATTTTTTTTTTTACATTCTCATAGCTGGGGGATGGAGGGCTGACTGCTAACCTGATACATGGTGGAATATGCTGTAGATGCCAATGTCAGTGAAGGTGGTGGTGATAATGGTGGCTCAACTTCTGCTCTTAATTTCCTACTACTGGCTGTGAAGCCTGCAGCCTGATCATTAATTGTGGCAGAGAGGCCTGAAATAGGCATGCCACAAACAAAGAATGGCCTCTCTATACTTAGAAGCTACTGCATGAATAGGCAAAGAGATGGAGGAAAAGGCAGTGGAAGAGGGAGCAAGATGAGGCTGACTTTTTGCCCTCTAGTCTTGGTGGACTCATCAAGGCAGCGGGTAGTGGGAGTTCATGTGCCTGTTCATACACATTTGTTAAGGTTGTTTACGTTCTTGCCATGCTTTAAACACTTACCGCAGTCCTCACGTGCAGTTTCAAAGAATGCCCAGGCTTTGAGAAGACCCAGCTGTGGGCCTGATGTTCCTGCTCCTGCGACTAGTAGTAGCTAATGGTTGTGGCACTGTCCTTTTTTTTCTGTGACACCCTACTCACTGCCTTGGCAGGGTGCTGCCCGCATCATCCACCTCTTCCTACCTTCCCAGTGAGCTGCTATCTTGGCATTCTCTGTCTGTCCATGTTGAGTCAAACACTTCATCTTCCACCTCCTTTTCCTCACATCATTGTCTCCAGAAGTTCTCCTGTGTGCTACTTATACTCTGGAACTTGCTACCTCAACCTATCAGACTGTCCACCACCTGAAAACCAACCTTTTCAGACAACCCTACAACCTACAGTAACCTTGCTGCCCTTACAAGATGAGCACCTTCTACTGCCACCTACTGTCTCCTTCCCCTTTTCTTGTACACTTTAAGGCCTTGCAGGCAGGGTTCTCTCTCCCTCTGTATCAATTTGTTAGTCATTTAGTGGATGCTTACCTTCCTGTTTTATATATGTAATGTGATTATGTATGTACTAGTGTTTAAAGCTTATATGCAGTGCAATATTGTGTAGCCCATATTCTTCATTTGTACAGTGCTTTGGAATTAGCGGCACTTCAAAAATACATAATTAAAAAAATTATAATAACCACTGCGCTTGACAGTCCTTCACCACCTTGTGCCATTTCTTCTTTTCCTGAGGTGGGAATGGATCAGGTCCAACTTACCATGCATCCCCAGTACCCACTCCCTTCTCCCCTTCACAGCAGTCATCGGTATTTCTTGTACCTCAAACTCCTTTGTGCCTATCCTGCTGAGTGCTCCAAAAAGTAAAAGATCTTAGTCGGGGGACAGGTCTCAGGCAAGTTCTTTGGTGGACTTACTGGGAAAAGGGGAAAGTAAATGAGGACGAGAAGTTACATGTGGAGAGATAGCGGGAGATTAGGTCGGAAATGTATGGAGTGGACATGCTGTGGACGGCTTTGTATACCATTGATAATAATTTGAACTGGATTCTCTGGGCAATGGGTAACCAGTGAAAGGATTGGCAGAGGGTAGAGGCAGGTAAGTAACAGGGGAAGAGGTAGATATGCCAGGTAACCGAGTTGAGGATACAGGTGATTGAGAATAAGGAGACAATTAAAATGTGAAGCTACTCCACAGAGGACACCAAAGTTATTTGCAGTGATATTTGATCCCCTGGATTATGATTTTGTAAAGACTACTACAGGAAAGATAGTCTATTTGTGCACTCCATGTCTGTCACCCGGGAGGACCTACCTGTTCAACTTTGCAATCTTGAATTGGGTGAGCGGATCTTCTATATTTGGGTGATGAGTCCCAAGGGTGCCTGAGTGGCCGTGGTGCATAGGCCTGATGAACCTGGGAGGGGTTACTCCCACTTCATGAGGACTGGGACATTAAGGAAAAGGACAGTGATTCAATTAATGCTGGGACTATGGAGTAATCATCATGGCCTTGGCCAAACTGGAACATGTACTGTACTGGTTCTATTAATCAGAGTGGGACAATGGAGGAGTTCCTAGTTTTAGCCAGCTTCAAATTCCCTAGGGCACAGAGATCAGTGGCTTTTGGAGATGGTGAGCACCGAGAAGAAATGCTAGTTGTTGAGAGTGTCCAGCAATGAGGGCATGCTGTAAGCATTCTGTCCTTATTGTGGAAGGAGGGGGGGGGGGGATATCTGGTGAGACTCTCATCAGACAGCACATGGACATCCATCCATCTGCTGTATGATCTACATTGTCAGTGCACTAGCATGTTCTATTCTCATATGTGACTATGGACAAGAATAGAGTATGCAGATTTTTTTTCATATGCACCAACTATCCATGTAAAAACTCACCTATATGAATAGCCTCATAAGCTATAAGGTGCTTGTGCTGTCCGTGAAATAGATGGACAGCATAGGAACAGAAACTTCACCTGTCTGAATTAAGCTCTAGGCAGACTGTCATTCTGGTGGGCCTCCCAAATACAGTGGGCCTCAGCACCTGCCAAGGTTTGAGATAGAGAGATAGATGAATAGGATAGTTTCACTCACTAGCCATGCATCTTAATAAACATATGCGACTGCTGTATACTAAATCTTATCACAAATCGGCGTCAGCATTGTAATATTGTTTCTAAAGACAGAAATATAACAAAGCCACGGAATGAAAGGATATTGATTGACAGCTGACCCTGCTGAAGTTTCAAAATGTGTGCATAAAAATACAATAAGTAAATAAATCCCGTAATTAACAGAAACAATAGATGGTGAAATTGTGTGGTATTGTCTATGTTTTCTTAGGTGTTTGTTTTACAGGATCGATTCTCACCACAAGTTCTTTGTTATAGCAAAATTTAATGACGCTCTGTTCTAATTGTAGATTTTGCCCATAATTGACCATGGGATTGAAACATTATTGAGTTTCTTTTCATGCCCTGCTCCAGACACTTAATGTCTTTTGGGCTCTGTTTGAGTCTGCATATCCAGTTCTATGGTGTACATACAAAAGAACATTGCTTGCCAAGGTTGCCAAACTTATTAGCATGGAAGTGGCCCTAAATATGTTTCCACTCTGGGCGAAACCCTTAATCTCAAACCCACCTCAAAGAAGCTCAGTGTAGGAGCTTGTAAGGCACTGCATAATTTTTGTCTAGTGCTATATTCTGCTTGAGATATGATTACTCAGGTTCGGATCCTTTGGTGCGTCCAGGCTCTGGAGCAATAATGGGTCTCCTGGTTTCACAGAACACTACCAAATTGGAGGTGACTTTGGAGCCAATCCTTGGCCACTAGGGTTTATTTGTCATATGTCCTGTGCATGCAACCATTGCCGCGGTGTTCTTAGCGGGATGGATATCAATAGGTATGCTTTTCAAGGTGTCCAGATGAGTCCTGGACCTGAACAATCCCCAAATCTCTCTCCAAATGAGAATCTATGGGATAAGATTGGACATCGAGTCATTGCTTTCTCACAATCTCATAATGAAGATGAACTCAGTTATATGGTGGCCACACTACTTACTTATCAACCTTTTTATTGGGCCACAGGAGATATGTAATTTTTTGCAAATCAAATCCATTGTTCAGCACTAGAGATGAGCGAGCATACTCGATAAGGCAAACTACGCGAGCGAGCAGTGCCTTATTCGAATACCTGCCCCCTCGTCTCTAAAGATTCGGGTGCCCGCAGGGGGCGGGGAGCAGCGGGGGAGAGCGAGGATGAACGGGCGGAGATCTCTCTCTCCCTCTTCCCCCCCCTGCTCCTCCCTGCACACTGCCGCAACTCACCTGTTACCCGTGCCAGCAGCCAAATCTTTAGAGACGAGCGGGCAGGTACTCAAATAAGGCACTACTCGCTCGAGTAGTTTGCCTTATCGAGTATGCTCGCTCATCTTTATTCAGCACGTAAGTCTCTACCTGTTGAGTTTTGTCGCATTTTAAGCATTTCTTCATGGTGTGGCATTTTCTCTATGCGGCAGTGTGTTTAGGAAGAGAGAGCAGTGGGGAAAGGAATTACATATAGAGTAAAGAGATAAGAAATAATTGGAAGGTTTAGCGCTAATTATGCAAAAAAAAAATCCTTTGAAGTTCTGCAACTGGTAAATCCATCGAATTTCTTTGTTTCCTCCTTCAGTGACCTCATGTATTTCAGCGTATGTCCATCCTGAAAGGAAGAATCAGTTTATTCATTATGATTGTGTTTATTAATTCATTTGTCAATTCTCATTGTAAAGAATGTAATTAGTAAAACCTTGACATGATTACAAATGAGTCTGTATAATGTAGAAACCATTTTGTCTTTTATTTACACATTCTACACCCATCAGGGGTGTAGAATAATTTTTTTTCCAGTAGTTAAAAAATTGTTCCTTTGAGCTAATCCTAGCAATTTGTTTGACTTATTAGTGTTAAATGTGGATATTTACCATTTGACAGCTAAAACTGAAGTCTGCACATTATTTAGGCAGATAATTCTAATTACATATATTGAGGAAACTGCAAATTTTGAAGGGATGTATGAGATGAGAATCAGTGTCCGTCTTGTCCATAGGTTGTGTCTATTATTGCAATTTAGCCCCATTCACGTGAATGGGGTAAATTGAAATACCAGACACAATCCATACACAAAGTTGGCACTCCTCTGTAATCCTTTGTAATTCTATACAATCCCTTTGAAAGCTATGGAAATCTTACTAAATGCCCGCAGAAAAAAATTATGCACTTGTGTTTTTTTTTTTTTGCATTGAGTTTTCCTTCGCAAGCATTTAGAAAGCTTCATACTTGGTTTGACGGCTCCCCTACATTTCAGTAGCTTGAGGGATTTCCTAGCAGTGATTTTTCATAAAAGCACATAAGCTCGGCTCCCCTTACCCCTTTCCTTTTTTTTAGAGGCTGTGAAGAATAACTACACCCACGCTATATTACACAGCTATCTCTCCATCCTCTTTCAGAGTAACTGCTGGTCTTTTTCCTTCTCGATGCTGCTAAGAGCAAAAAATTCACCTGCAGTGAATTACAGTCCTCTGTAATAGTAGTTTTCTCTGCTCTCCTCCACCATCTCACGGCATGGTCATACAGTCCTCTGTAATAGCTCTGTTGAAAGGCAATTAACATATATACACAGCAGGAAAAAAGGCTGTGAATATATATTGCTGTGAATCTACTCTGACTGAATTTGCAACAATTTCAGTCCTTTCTGTGCTGCCTTGGAAAACAATGCAAGCATAGAAACCAATCAGAAGTCTAGCATTTGTATGGAATCGCAGCATATTGAACTCAACTAATTCATAGTTGAAGGTGTTACAAATTTGTTAAAATTGCTTGATGAGTCATACCCTTACAATCGTAGCATGAAGTCCTCAGTGATTTCTTGTTCATTTCCTTACATTACGACTCAAGAATGAGAGTCCAGAACATTCTAGGGTAAGTTGGTTGTAGACAAGTGCTTTAAGCCTATTGTTAGAGGATGCATAAAGACCCTTGGTCTCTTATGTAGTACTGTAATTCATACAGGAAAGGAGGGTTCAGTAAGATAGAGTGCTAATTTACTCCTACTTAAATTCTAGCAGAAAGATATACTTTATTGTACTTATAGCTTAAAACTAGACAGAAAGTACAATGGGGATACCAAAAAAAATTTAGAATCTCCTTTAAAATGTCAGAAACTCCGGTCACTGTAAACTTTTTACATATACTTCATTAAAGCCTTTGATTTTATTTCTCTCTCTACATTGGGATGTGTTAGCATTCCATAAAATTATTTAATCAGAACTCTAATGCTGTCAAATTACTTTTTATGTGACAATGGGAGGAAAATAGACGCTCCAAAAATAATAACCATGTGGTGAATAATTGTGCAAGGACGTTGACAGGTGACCATGACCTGCATTGGGTACACGTGTTTCCAGAAGGCCTTTATAAGCAGCTCAATAAATCACACTGGGTGGTCCTGCTGGATACTGTCAGAAGATTAGCATAAGTACCCAACTAGCTAGTATCCACTACATGTAGACTCTATTTGTAGATAAACCTCCTGAAATAGTTCATCTAAAATGTAACAATTTACACTGACATAGAATTAGGTTCTTTATTGTAAGAGCAGTGAGACTATGATACTCTCTGCCTGAGGACATAATCTTATTGGGGGTTTTTTTGCCTTCCATATGATCAACATTGGGGGTAATAGGCTGAACTGGATGGACATGTCTTTTTATGTTACTTTAGGGCCCTCATAGAGCAGATAACGTCTAAAGGGAGCTTTGACATGATCAGGGGAAGTCTTCTCAAGAAGGTGTTCTTATATTTTGGTTGCCCTGGTTATCCTTCTATGCCACTTTGTTACAATTGTGTGGGCAACTAAGCACGGGGCCCACACGATCATGACCAAGAACGGATACACACACAAGTTTCAGACAATTGGCCCTGTGCAACAGGGAAGGATGTCATGGCTCTACCAGAGTGGGGACATCACCCTGATAAAGGGCGGCCCAGAGGTCTTCGGAACTGGGCTCTAGCTGCTCCTAGGAACCGCGCCACCAGAACAGGACACATACAGATGCCACATGGCAGGGACAACTGGACAGAACAAGAAGACACACAGAGCCAGAAAACACAGCAAACAACAGCCAAAATGCAAACACTAATAGCAGATGGTAAGCTATATATAAATATCAGGTATTAGTTGACATTTTGATCAAAATGTGGAAGCTAGCGGGCCACTTCATGACTCCTGGCTATACCGCTAGTCCCTACACTAACCAGGAGTCCAGCGGCACCAGACACAGTTCACACCGCAAGCTGCAACAGCATAGACAACAGGACACAAGTCACACAGCAAGCTGTACAGGACAGACAACAGGATACTGACTTACAGGGCACTGGCTTACAGGAGACTACAACATATAGTGCAAACCACATGGACTCCAGCAAAGCTCACATGCACACAGATGAAACTCACAGCAAGCCAAAAAGTGTCCTCATACTGGGGGGGATGGACAGTCAGCCACCGTGCTGACATAGGGAACTGTATCAGGGATCCACCAACTGACACACAGATGAGACATAAGGCATTTGGAGGCTGCACCTCTCAGGGGAAGGGAAAAGGGGTTCTGCATGTGTTACAGACAAGGACTACAGGTTCCCAAATCATCTTTGGGAAGCAGAGAGACACAGCAGACCTACATGCAAACACAGATGTGAGTGGGAACAAAACAGAGATATCCAAACAGTACAAACACCAGCCTCAACTACTGACAGGAGCTGGGTTTATATGTGCTGCAGGTCAAAGGGGATTGGCTGCTGGGAAATACCAAACCCAACCAGCTCAATTAACCCCAACCTGTGCAGGTGTGCTGCTAGGAACCTTAGTACTACAGATCCCAGCAGCACACCTTGAAACAATTCTCTGAAAGGCTTTGTTAGTATGTGATCAATATGTGGCATTTTGAAATATATGAGGAAGTTTTATTAGTACCTCTAGCAGTATGAGCTCTCCTAACCCCAAGGGTGTTTTGGGTCCATAAAAAGAATGTCTTATATATGTTTAACCTTACTATTCACACTGTTTTATTTGTAATAATATGTTATGGTTCAGTATTTGTCCTGTTGACTCTTATTTGAAACTTATGAGTAAAACCAATGAGAAAAACTATCACACTATAGAGAATCCCAAAACAATATACAATTGGTATGTAGAGATGAGTGAGTATACTCGCTAAAGGCAATTGCTCGAGCGAGGGGAGAGCGGGTAAAACGGAGGGGAGATCTCTCTCTCCCTCTCCCCCCCCCCCCCACTCCCTCCTGCTGACAGCCGCTACTCACCGCTCCCCGCGCCGGCACCCGAAGCTTCTGTCTCGAGCAGGCAGGTACTCGCTAAAGGCAATGCTCGCTCGAGCAATTGCCTGTAGCGAGTATACTCGCTCATCTCTATTGGTATAGGAAGGGTGCACAGATTACTAGGTGGACAACAATTCATTGAAGTTCCATATAAAGATTTCCATACAGAACCACATTGCATCATCATGAAGCCTATTGGATAATGTAGTTGGAAACCAAATATCCTGCAGGGTCAAACTTAAAAAATAATCTAATGTATTTATATTAGAATTTGTTGGTTACAGCCTATATAATAATGATGCTAACAACATTGTGTATTAATAGTGAATTGTTCAATACATGATATATATCACATGCAAAATTTGAGCATTTCAATGGAGAATAGTCATGTGATCCAACGTCAAGCCACCATTGACTGATATTGCCTTTAACCCCTTAATAATGGCTAATGCACCTTTTTACTGACTTCACTAATGGGCTTTAAACCGGCATATACATCTTTTTAAGGCAGTGGTTTGGCTGACTACTGACAGCTAGACTCCTGCTCTAATGGCTAGTAACAGAGAAACCACTGAGCTTGACAGTTTAACCCCTTATATGCCAGAGTCAATAGCAACTGCAGCATGAGAGGGGCTCCTTCTGTTACCCATTGACAACCGGCAATACAATAGCAAAATGCCAATGGGTTTTCATGGCAGCCGGAAGCCTGACAAAAGGCCTCCATATCTGCCTGTGGAGTCTGATTAGGCTGCGGTCATAGGCTTAGTAGAATGCACTACATAAGTATTGCAGTGTACTATTCTAGTAATCAAAAAAATCTTCAATTCCCCTGCAGAAAATAAAAGTGTCAAAAAAATTCAAAAAAGTTTAATTTAACTATAAAAAAAATCCAGTTAAAAATATGCCTTTTTACCCACAAAAATGGTTTTAAATTTATAAAATATCCCTCCACCCCCCCCCCCCCCCCGAAAAAAGTTAGAAGCAGCATATAAAAGGCATTACGACGTTCGTAACGACACATACTATGCAAAAATGTTATAATGGAAAAAATGAAAATGTTATGCAGAATCGTTTGTTTTTCTTTAAAAAACTTTTTTTTAATTGTGAAAACTGTGTAAAAAATGTTTAAAAAATCTATATGCAGTTGGTGTTGCAGTAATCATGCTGATCCACATAAGAAAATTATCATGTTATTTTTATCGAATAGTGAACGCTGTAAAAACAAGACCCAAATACAATGGTAGGATTTCTGCATTGTTTTTCCATTCCCCCACTTTCTCTCAAAAAAGGCAATAAGAGGTATACAGAACATATGTACCCCAGAGAGGTGCCATCAAAAAAATACAAGTTGTCCCACTAAAAAAGCCCTCATACAGCTATGTCAACGGGTTATGTATCTTGCAATGGGATGATAAAAACCACTTGGTCCTTGAGGCCCAAAATAGGCTGCTCTCTCTGCAGTCAATGTATAGCACTGTCATTAGGTGAATCTCCAAGGCTAAGAGTACCATGCTCGGAATGTGGTGGCCCACAGCAGTACCTTTATAGCCAGCATGTATTTTTAATAGAGATAAGCGAACGTACTCGTTTTCAGGCGTTTTTGCACTCGAGCACCGCTTTTTCCAAGTAACTGACTACTCGGACGAAAAGATTCGGGGGGTGGCGTGGTGGAGCGGGGGGTAGCAGTGGGGAACAGGGGGAAGCTCTCTCCCTCTCCCCCCCCCCCCGACTCCCCTCTGCAACCCCCCGCTCACCCCCCGGCGCCCCCCGAATCTTTTCGCCCGAGTAGTCAGTTACTCGGAAAAAGGGGTGCTCGAGTGCAAGAACACCTGAAAAGTACATTCGCTCATCTCTAATTTTTAACCTATATACTAATAAAACTTTGGATTTTTAATACAAGCAGTTCTGAATGGATATATTATTTTAAGAATTGGTGAATTTACTAAGTAATTCCCAGAATTATTGGCAGACCACACTAAGTCATTGACGTTCAGAATGTTCTTTGTTTTTAATAGAAAGTAGAACATTTTTGTGCAAAGCATTTCATTCCGACTTTGTTCTGTAATTGTTTTATCACTAGCTGTTATACTACATTCCTACAAAGGCTGACAAAAAGGTAAAAATTATCACTTGATGAAATTGGGGTAATTTAGACCTTTTTTTGCCAAAGATTTTAAATCTGAAAGGAATAAAGCTAATTATTTTAATTTAACAATTTACGTCGATTTGATGTATTATACTTTCAAAAGGTTATTTCCTTGTCAGTCTTGTCAACTATAGGAAATTGGGAGATTTTCATTTTTGGAATTAGCATAGTTCCACTAAGCAAAAAATGTGATATTTCTTTTAAAACTCTTCAACTTGTTTGCATGTGATCTCAGGCACCTATCCCTCAGGACAGCTTTATTTCTTCTTGGTATGTTACTAGCCAAGAACTGTGTGCAGATGGATATAGATAGTGACATAGTATGTTAGGCTGAAAGAAGACAATGTCCTTCTAGTTCAGCCTGTTTCCACTCCCCATTGTTGATCCAGAGGAAGGCAACCCACTCCCTCATGCCAATGAGGCAGAAGCCAATTTATCCCATTTGGGGGGGGGGGGGGGGATTCCTTCCCGACTCCATAATGGAATTCAGAATAATCTCTGGATCAACGTTTGAAAGTTCCTACCTAACTCCAAGACGCTCATCAGACCCCATATATTGAACAGTTCTCCATAAAGAAGAGCCTCCTGGAGTAGTGCTGAGAAAATCAAACCAGTAGAACCCTGTTTTGGGTTGAAATAGTCCTACTCAAAACTAGGTTCTACGGGTTTGTTTCGGTCAAGGCTAATTCTGAACATTGGTGTAAAACACTGTCTAAGAGCCATAAAAGCCCTGTAAAATACTTGGAGTGGGCCCTTAGGCACTGGTATACACCAGTTTTAGGGGTTTTGGTGAGCTTCCGTTTCAGTTTGAACTAATTTGGACCAAACCAAACTTTTTGCAACAGTTTGGCGAATCAAGCTTTTCATAAGTTTGCTCATCAGTACCTGTGAGGTATTAAGGAGGTTTGTTGGCTTATAATGTATAATATAAATTAATTATTTACAATGCTTACCATTAGCAAAGCAGAGGATGTCCCTCAGTATTACATATTACAAGCTTTGCCTTCTTTTCTGGGAGGTGCCAAATGTGAGAGGAGAGTATAGTAATAGTGATTCCCACAGTGGCTGCAGTGGTAATAGTGTCCCCCATAGTGGTCTCAGTAGTGATAGTGATCCCCACAGTAACCCCAGTAATAAGTGCCCCCATAGTGGCTCTAGTAGTAATAGTGGCTCACTATGGGAAGTAAATGTCCCTTAATGGTGGCCCCAGTAGTAATAGTGCCCCCTAAGAGAGGTTCCAGTAGTAACAGTGTCTCCTAAATTGGGCTCAGTAGTAATAGCGATCCCTCTATTAGCCTCTGGCTGGTTTGCCAGACAGCATCCCTACAGGCATTCCACTCGCCCAGCCTGTCCCTCCAGTCCGGTGACAGCCACTCCTGAATCTGTGACCGCTGACCTCTTCCCTTGGCATCCGGCTGAGTACAGAACAGCGCTCACAGACACTGGGGGTGAGAGGCCAGTAGTCAGAGATCCTGCAGCCACTGCACCAGACTGGAGCTGTAGGCTGGGTGAGTTGAAAGCCTGTTGGGACGCTGCCTGGCCAATGGGCCACATAAAATAAGGTGGTGTGCTGGATTCAGCCTGCCGGCCTTTTGTTTGAAACGTGTGTGCTAGAGGATTAGACTGCTACTTGTAAAAGGTTAATTTACACTCTTGCTACATGGAGGATCATATTTTTTTTTAATCAAAGTTTATTGGAATTTTTCATAGTTTACATACATGACACATTGGGCCAAAAAAACTTTTTCCAATGGAGGATCATTTTTTACACTTTCATGTACCACATATGTGTCCCCCTTAGTTTTTTGCAGATTTTATTAGCAACTCCACTTCCTTAGGATACAAATACAAAATAATATTTAGATGCTATCAAACTCTACAAAAAGCTGCAAACCCCATCACAACCACTGGGTGGCCATATATTGACAAACATAGCATATACATCTCCCGCTGGAGTATCGTGATATCATGCTTTTTTTTCTCAATGCTTTTCATCTCAAGCCACACATCTCCAGATATATCTCAAGCCAAGAAGAAAGATAAGACAGGACACACCTGCATGTATCTAGACTTCTGACACTACTTCATTATGTAAGTGTCAGACATCTGATTTGGGCAGTAGAACATGATTCCTCCACCCATGACGGTATTGTATCTACATTGTATTTTCTGTCATCTAGCATGTCTCTATATCTGTAGTAGACTTTGAAGACAAGGATGCTGGGAATCGGCCTTTGAAGCACCAGGTGTCCTTTTTTTTTTAGAGGTGTTCTTTGGATGCTCCCATAGCTTGGCCATGACATGCGTGCCGCCTGGAGGATATATGAATGTTTCATCTAATGGACAAATAGTTATCCAGGCTGCGCCTGCATTCTTTGAACATTTCCCAGGTTAGGTGATAAATCAGAATATTTTATTAGTGATGTCACTTTTGGTGCTTGTCTGAATAAACAACTAGTCAGTAGTTCAGTGTAATTCTGCAAAAGGTTGGGGAACTTTTGTCAGAATCCCCAGAATGATTTATAATCAGCTAACCTAGAAATGAATGTGTCAGTTTAGAAGGAGTCTGACTGTGAGATTAGCCAGAGGCACTTATGAGAAATTCTTACTTTGGCCTGGCGGCCTTCATCAGCACAGGAGTTCTCAAAAAAGTGATTGTCCACCATTTAACAGGTACAAAATTCTGTGCAGATGAATTTCCTAATCTTTATAGCAGTCAGAATTCTATTTTCTGTTACAACGCTCCATAGCAGCTGGATAGATATTGAATAAAGTGATAAAACTGGGATTACCTGTAGCCACCACTAGGGCAGCACTTGCACACCATAATAAAACAGTATACAGTAAGATGTTCAAGGGGTTTTCCAGGCACTTGTTATTGATGACTTATTCTCAGGATACGTCATCAATAGCTGATCGGCTGGGGTCCGCTGCTTTGGCTCCAAGCTCATAGGCCTCGTTGAAGTAAAGGAGGAGGTTAAACCTTATAGCATGCTGTGCATTGCTGTTTCAGTAGCTCCAATTCACTTCAATGACAGCTATAGAAACAGTGCTGGACTAAGCATTTGACACTTTCCTTAGGCTTCGCCCTGAGGGCCAGTAACCAAGGCAGCACTGGCCAAGATGGGACTACCCCTTTAAGACTTTGATGCTGGCTTATTGGGCCCCCAAGATGTTGCACACTTTCCTAATGGGGGACCAAGATCCAAAAATTCCTCTTCTGAGAAACTAAGGATTGAAATCAAAGATGGGGTACTACGGGCTACTTAATGGATGTACATTTCTAAATGCCTTCAACACCTACAGTTGCACCTATTGGAAGGCGGCATTCCTGAAAGTCAATGTCAGACCTTTTGACATGCCTTGTAACAGTGACTGGGAATATAAATCCAAAGCCAGAGTCTTCTCCATAAGGAAAAGATAAACATGTACAGACAGACTGCTTCTGGATTTTTGCCCCTCATCAGTGTACAGCAGGTTTCTGGTTTGGTGAGAGGCCTATGATGTGGCCCAGGGAGGAATATTAGCCAAAGCCAGAGTCTTCTGGAAGACCTGGTTATCATTTCCTTCTGGAAAAAGAATCTGTCTTTTATATTCCAAGTCATTGTTAGAAGGCCTGCTAAAAAGGTCAGACATTGACTTGCAGGAATACTGCCTTTCAACAGGTGGCGATGTAGAAGCATTGTTCCATCTCTCATTTGTATACATTTCCCAGATGAGCATGGACGGCAATGAGAATCCATATCCTTCCTGACCTACATCAAGGGCTTCTCACCTAGCTAAGCCTATTGCACACTGATAAGGAGCAAAACCCTTGAAGCAGGCTGTATGTGTATGGTTTGTATTCTTCTTCTGGAAAAGGCTTTGGCTTATATTTCCAGTCATTGTTACAAGGCCTGTTAAAAGGTCTGACATTGACTTGCAGGAATACTGCTTTCCAATAGGTGGTGCTAAAGAGTCATTGTTTTATCCTCTATTTGCATACATTTCCCAGAAGGCTGTGCATGGCCTTACCAGTCTCCTCAAACCTACTAAGTGCTCTCCCTAAGGAAAAAACTTTACATATCCAAATGATGTTGGCTCCCATCATTACGCATGCACATAACATTGAATTAAGAAAAGCCCAAAAGTGAAAATCACTTGGTGCCTTTGAAACTGCTAAATACTGCAAACTACTCTGACCTTGGCTAGAAAGGATTCACTTTAGCAACCGGCATTACCGATAATTACTTTATCAGTAAATGGTGTTTAAAGGCGTTTACACTTAAAAGAAGCGATGCGAAAAAAGCTTTATATACAATTTTATTACATATCATTTTATACTAAAACATGAAAAAGCAAAAAAAAAAAAAAGATTTGTCGCCATGAAAGTGAATACTTTTTCAACTTAAAAAAAACTAGGTCACCGAAAGTCTGAAATAACCGAATCAAAACGCAACATTTAAGTTTAATATTTCTTTTTATTACATTTGTTATGGAGATAGCGTGTAATTAAAACCTTTTAAGGGACCATCAGATATTTTGACCCAGGAAAATTCAATTTAACCTTGTCCTAATATACAAATTCATGACTTTTTTTCCCCCTCTTGCTCCAAAGTAAGTCTGATTACAGATCCATAATGTAACATCTCTGAATTTGTTCTTCAGCACATTTTAATAAATAGCGTTTGATGTGTTACTTTGATGGTATATTCGATTCAGGAAGCTTTCATATTTGTAAACGCGCAGACAGTGAAATTCTACTGACTTTTGTGCTTCTATGAACTCGCCTTATCTACTTGACACACACAGCAATACATGATGTTATCGGTTGTTTAAACAACCCGCTTCTGTAGCAAAACAGCCAAGCGTAATCCAGTTACAGCACAATTAATAAGCATCAGGAGGCGAGATAGTCTCTACTATTACATTAGCATTTCAGAGATTTTGCAATGTCATTCGACTTTGATGTATAAATTAATTTAACGTTTTTCTTTTTTTTTTTTTTTTTTAATTCTTGCAACTTTTTGCTGGTTTCAGAGATTCGACGTCCAGAAGAGGAAATTGGAAGAACATCAATGGATCCCTGAGGTCTGTTACCCAGTTCTTGAATGAACAGAACGGGGTATAGAAGCCACATTAATTGCCAATTTATCTTTTGTGGACTTGACCTGATTTATGTACAAAAACTTATGTCATGTTACATAAGCTGAACTGGAATTAAACCTATTTAATGGGTTTAATTACATTTAAGTTGTGGCTTAGTTTTACACGCAATTTTCCTGATGATAAAGTTCAGCTTGAAAAGGGAACAGAAGTTTAGCTTGGGGCCCATAACTGATAACCTTCATTCACCTAGAAGAAAAGACAATCCCATTTGGAGTTGACTTTGGAGAAGCCATTGACTTACCACTTATGACTCATAACTGAGAATTTTTCATTCTCCTGAACCCATCCCCTACAAGATGGAACTGTACCACTAGAGCAGTGTTCCCCAACTCCAGTCCTCAGGGACCACCAAAAGGTCATGTTTTCAGGATTCACTCAGTATTGCACAGGTGATGTAATTAGTTAATTAGTGCCAGTGCCTCAGACATTGCCACAGGTGTTCCTACCATAGGATATCCTGAAAACATGACCTGTTGGTGGTCCCTGAGGACTGGAGTTGGGGACCCCTGCACTAGAGTAGCAGAAGTTCCTCAAGTGGGCCCAGAATCTGACTTAAAGACCTAGAAGAAGACAACCTCATTTCACTTTGGTGGAACCATCACTTATCACTAGAGTCCTATTTCTTATGGGATGGCTCACACATAACCTATTAGATCCTATTGTTGGTATGTACAATGGAATTAAAAGAGGTTGTGCACATGCTCTGTATAGATAGAGGATGGACCTTCTGAATAATTTCCTTTGGTGAGGCCAAGGAACTCCAGTCTAACCTTGATTGCCAATGATGACATAAGTATCATCATATCATTAGGCAATTGCTATTAAGTTCTCTAAACTACCTATCATTCTTGTTCAATTATTTTGCATGGGGTTTATTGCCTCTTAAAGTGGTTATCCAGGGACAAAAAAGGTGCTCACCATGGTGGGCTAAGACATAAGGAGCCCTACTGACCTTATCCAATCTCCCATAGTTCATGGACCCCCACTGATCTTTGCTTCTTTCAGCAGAACGACGACATCCCAACGTGTCTGCTGGTGAATGACAGCGATGATGTCACAGACATCAGGACCATGTGACCACTGCAGTCAGTTTTTAATGACATGTGCACAAGTGTTAAAATAACAACTCTAGTAATAGTTACTTGTTCTGTGCCCCGGCAATCCAATGCTGCAGCCCAACTATTCTCCTGGTCTTTGTTTCGAAACGGCTATCACTTGCACACGTCAGCCAATCCCAGGCCACAGGGGTCAGATGCCATTCTCCTAACATCATGGCTCACAACATCTGAGCAGATATGTCAAGAGAATGTCACCTGACCTCTGCAGCCTCTGATTGGCTGTAGCTCTCAGGTGATAGCCACAGGGCTGCAGTGTTGGATCGTGTGGGCTGTACGCCAGTCAGTAAAAACCCATATAGTAACCAGACAATCCCTTTAATAATATAAAGTGTATTGACATAAAGGACTCCTTCTCCAATTATACATATCAGCTCTGGCCCTCTGCATAGGCTATATGCAAATGAATCACTATTAAGAAGCCAGGCACCGATCTCTATACTCACCATTGCCGCTTGCACAAGCTCGGTAAGTACAAAGACCGGCACTCTTACATTAAGTTAGACCATTTGCAAATATATATTTTTTTTTTTTATCAGAACCTGGCGGTATGTTGACTGCCAAGTTTTATGAATGCAAGTTTCATTATCAAGCAAACTCGTATCAGTATGACAAGCACCCTTTAGGGTGTCCCTCACTGACAGATCACAGATCCTATTACCTAACATAACCTACAGGAGATGATTCGGCTGTCTTTCCAGAGAATATTACTGCAGCAATGCGGAGAATTCTCTGTAAACAGTTTCCTGGGGATTTGCTCTTTACAGATATATTCCGACAACCTGTATCCCAGTAGAGGCAGAAGAGTACTATACAGTGATGCCGAGTCTAAGAAGATGACAGCGACTTCAATAACTCCTTTACATATTATTATTTTATGTGATCCATCAAAATAAGTAAAGTAGTGGAAACACAAAAACAAGAGCATTACATAAAGAATACATACAGCAGAACCCAATAGGGAGTGGAAACTCATTTTTTCTTCCTCAACCCAGGATACGTTTTTATTGCTTTATAGCTTTTTAAAGGGATACTTTTTTCCATTGCAGGAATTAGTGTCTTAAAGAAATGAGTCACCCAGTTAGTACTTGTAAGGCTACCTTCACATCTGCACTGGAACCTTCCTTCAGAGGTTCCTTCACAGATCCGGCACAAAAAAAAACGGAAGAAGAGACATTGCATGAAGTACTTTTTCTTCCAGCTAAAAGCTGGGCAGCCGAGCGGACAGGGAACGGACCCCATTATAGTCAATGGAGTCTGTTAGGAGCTCTTTGGTTCCATCGTGGGGCGGACGCATTTGGCCAGGGCATTCTCCTTTCATTCTCTCCGAATGGAGCTGAAAAACCAAATCAACACTACCGATGTAAAATCAGCCTACGTCATTCACTAACTTCCCAATGTCGTACAAACATGAAATTTGGCAGGAGCATTCTTTAGGTCCTAAATAGGAAAAGTAAAGGGGTCACAACTAGAAAATGTTATGCTAAGTGCAAAAGTATTAGCGCCCCTTTTGTAATGTACAAAATCTGATTCTCTAGCTTCCCGATGTCATACAAACATGAAATTTGGGATGATCGTGCTTTAGATCCTAAATGGGAAAAATAAAGAGGTCAGAACTTGATTATTTAATGCTAAGTGCCAAAGTATTGGCACCCCTATGTAATGTAACTTCCTGGTCTTGAACAAGCATAAAATTTGACACGACTATTCTTTAGGTCCTAAATAGGAAAAGTAAAAGGAGTTGCAACTCTATTATTCAATGCTAAGTACAAAAGTACACCCCTATGTAATGTAACTTCCTGGTCTTGAACAAGCATAAAATTTGACACGACTATTCTTTAGGTCCTAAATAGGAAAAGTAAAAGGAGTTGCAACTCTATTATTCAATGCTAAGTACAAAAGTACACCCCTATGTAATGTAACTTCTCCATGTCGTAGAAGCGTGAAATTTGGCGCGAGCATTCTTTAGGTTCTAAATGAGGAGGGTGGGAGGGGTGGCACATTCTGTAGAGGGACATCAGTACATGCAGCCTGAGGAGAATTTAACATTCCTCTATGCATATACATCTTTTATTCCTCAGTTCCTCTAAAGTAATCTTGACATCATAAAATTTTCCATGCAAACAACACGTAAACACCTGTAACAAATTAACTCAGCCGAAGCCGGGTATATCAGCTAGTATACTATATATACACAGCAGCCTGTAAGTCTCAGATAGAGGGTTGGTGGGAAGAATGGAGAGGCACAGGGAATGCTGTGAATAAAACAGACTCACAACTATACTGTAAGTCCGTTGAATTCTTTTGTAAAGGGTTAAATACTCATGCATATACCATATATATGTGTGTGTGTGTTATTGTTGGACTTTGTATTTGTTCCTTTTAGAACCTTAAGAGAGGTCCCATCACAGTGTATTTTTGCTCTAAGGCAAAAATACACACGGGCAAGAAAATTGCATGAGATTTGAGCATTGGGAGACACACAAATATGAACCCCATTTAATGGGGTAATACACGAGCTATTTTTTTTAAATTTTATTTACAGCATGGCACCACATTGTGATGCAGAAATCAAATCGCGACATGTCCTGATCGCCGAGGGTAGCTATTGCTCGCGGGTGTCAGCTGTAACAAACAGCTGACGCCTGCGCTGCATGGAGAAGTCGCCCTGTGACCTCTCTTTATAATACTCCGATGTACCAGGACGTAAATGTACGTCCTGAAACGGTAAGGGGTTAAACACCATATGCAAAGTGCACATGATGCGATGCAAGGTCTCCTATTAAAAACAATAGGGGAAACTCTGCAAACCTCTGCCGGGAGGTGACATCCACAGCAGATGTTCCCTGCATCCCTGAAGGGATGTGAGGCTTCGGGATTTTACATAGATGGCGAGGGGTATATCAGGATGTAATTGATGGCCGGACATCGCATTTGTAATGTGAAGTTAGCTTAACTTTGCCACTGTGGATTAACAGGGACTGAATTGTGCACTGATTAATTTATGAGCTGTATGAAAAGGCAGGTGCTGCTCCCAGGTTCTGATGTGTCTCGGCAGATTTTACAAAGAGCAGAGAGCCTTGTGAGGAGTGAGCTGCCCCAGTGCTACTGGAGAACGGAGTTTTCATGTACTAGAGAGTGCAACTCAGATTCCTGGAGTGGTGCTACCCAGCTACTGCAATGCAAATGCCAAAGGGTGGTCCAAGGGAATGTCAGCTGCAATTACCAATCAAAAGTGCTTAGCCATAATCGGGAGAAAGACCACTAGTAAAAGCAAATAGATGGACAGCCAGCATCTGAATATTCAAGTTTCGGTGGTGTGTAATCATCAGTACCATCATCCAGGCTCTTTGCCAGTAAAATGGATTATTTTGATGTCATTTCTGTCTAACTTCCCCTAACGTTACTGTGATAATTTGTCCAAAAGACGGTGACTGCATCTTTCAGTTATAGTAGTGCATTTAGTCATTTGGTTACCCTTAGTCCTGTAAGACTGAGTTACTTCACAGGAGACTCCTATTTTCAAACAGCGTCTGTGGAGCTAATTACCCCTGGCCAGGGTAACTGTGATAATTCTATATTGTGCACACAGTGTTACGGACACCCTAGTTGTAGGGAATGGACTACGTTATAATGTTAATCAAGCATTAGTAAACCGTTTGCATTGTATCCAAATATTACTGAATGTTATTGGCATATTATTCATTATTGTACATTCAGTAAAGCATCGTTTGTCCAACTGAAGTGTTATAAAGCCTCTCCATCACCGGCGTCAGCGCCTGCATCTGCAACCTGTTTCACTATCCTGATCCCTATTAACCATATGTAAAATATTTTCCATGCCGTTTTGGCTACTCGGAGTCCAGTCCTGTATCTGTCATATACTACCCTTATATAGAACAACATATTTAGGCGACAGGCCCCCTTTTCAGGGAAGATCAGTTTAATCTGAGAATTGAAAACCATTGCTACAGCATCCAAACTGTCAACAATAAAAGAATTTATGATGGCTGGAAGTGTGTAAGCAGCAGACAACCCTGAGAATTCATGAATCTCCCCGAAAACAAGACCCTGCTTTATATTAATTTTCCCCAAAAGAGACACGGGGGGGGGGGGGGCTGTGATTGGTTCTTAAGCGCTGCGGCTAAGCCAATCAGAGCCAGCACTTGAACAAATTAGAGCAATCGCTTGAGGGAGGCAGGGCTTATTTTAGGGGTAGGTCTTACTTTCGAGAAGACAAAGTAGCACAGATATAGTCTGCAGCAATGCATACGGATTATCACTTACATCAGTTCCTCGTCCCCATGGGAAGCCAAAAATCTATATTCATACCTACTATTATGTTTTTGGATGGTGGGAGAAATGAGGAATACTCACACAAGCATGGGGTGTTCTCAAACAAACTCCAAGTAGATGTAGTCCTTAGTTTGAACCCAGGACAAAGGTAACAGTGCTAACCACTGAGCCACCATGCCGTCCTATAATAAAAACAAATGCTGAGACACAGTTTAGAGATCATGAAAGCCTATGTGACAAAGTAAAAGCCGAAATCTGACTAAATAGAACGACATACAGTATTTTTCTTGTCCGAAGACAATGGGGAATTTTTTGTACAAAACACACGTGCTAAAATTGCAACTTTTTGGATTTTTTTTTCCTTTTTAAGTAGATGGGGCCCATGTCACACTAATGTTTACCAGAAAGTGGAGGAAATTATAGCTCATAGTTGGCATATTAGTAGGTTTCAATCGGGCGCACAGAGGTGCAACAAATACTCCATATGAAGAGGCCTGTGCCTCAAAATATATTTGCTGCCCTTATGCTGGTTACATCGGCCTATGAAATGCTGAACTAAGTGCCCCAGTGATGTGGAAGAAAGCATATTGGTACACGATGCGGCATTACTTTACAGTCAGAGAGTCTACCCATATTCTGAATGTTAAATACGGTTCACACCTAAGATCTGCTTTTCTTGGGTATAATGAGCAGTTTTGCACATTTTCTTAATGAAAAGAAAGAAAAGAATCAAAAGAAATGACGGGATTATAAGGCATGCACACATTTCACATAGGGATTACATAGATGATCAAATCATCCTAATCAAATTGATCTAAGAATTCGCTTAATCAAATCATGAGAGCAATGAAACACATTTCTGGAGGGTCACTAGTTGTTTCATTGTATAGAGGTGAGTCAAGTGCGAACATTTCAAATCCCTTAAGACGACCATGGGTTATGGCTAAAGTCACCCCTCATTTTGTCAGAGCCTGTTCACATGGTTTGGCAATACAGTATCTGGTGATTCAATGACCCTTTATAGTTATGGGCAGTAAAACCAATACCAATGGGGTTCAATGGGGCTCAGCTGCAATACCAGACAGGAACAGGAGTTGCACTGTTTCTTGAAGAATCCAACCATGTTCTTATAAGATCAGTTGGAAGTGGTATTGTCACTCCTTGAGGAGAGCACCCAGAAGGTGAGTGAGGAGACTTAGAAGGCCATCAATGTGCCTCTGGGTAATATGCAAATAAGGAAGATGGAATACCTCTGCAGCGCCACCTATGGGATGGCAGCATTCCTGCAAATCAATGCCCGACCCTTTATACGGGTCTTAATAAAAGATTGGAAATTGAAATCCAAGCCAGAATCCATACTTAGACAGCTGTTTTGGGGCCCCCTCCTGACTCACACCAGCCAAGCTTGAATCCTACTGCACACTGATGAGAGGCAAACACCCGTTTATGGATCCTGACTTAAACTTCAATTCCCAAGCTTTGTTAAAACCTGTATAAAAGGGTCGGACATTGATTTGTAGAAATGCTGCCATCCAATAGGTGGCACTGCAGAGGTATTGTTCCATCATCCTTATTTGCATATTACCCAGAGGAGTATGCATGGCCTTATAAGTCTCCTCACTCACCTTCTAGCTGCTCTCCTTAAGGAGTGAGGCTACCCCTCCGAACTCACATCATAGGCCTCTCACCAGCCTCCTACTGCACACTGATGAGGGGGCAAACACCCCGAAACAGCTGTCTGTGTATGGGTTCTGGCTTGGTTTTTTAATTCCCAATTTTTGTTAAGGCCTGTATAAAAGGTCAGACATTGATTTGCAGGAATGCTGCCATCCAATAGGTGGCGCTGCAGAGGTATTGTCCCATCTTCCTTATCATACATTTTATTTAAGACAACTTTCCATACCCAAAGCTGGATTAAGGTTGTTGGTGGTCCACAGTGTCAGACCGGGATGCCCAAGGCTCACCAATAAAATTCATTCTGGAGGCCCACTGTACAGTCTACATGCAAATATTACCTGATCCCCATTCAGAGTTTCCTCACTGCTGCATTATCCATATACTTCAATAGAAAGTTGACTATGTTTGTGTATGGCCACATATCCAGGGCAGGCAGGAATTTGTGGACCATCATTCACCCAATATGTACAGATCATGTGTGCAGTTCCAGTGAGATTGGACAGACATCTGTCTGGGATGACTTCGTGATCCTGCACTGAGAAGGCGGTTGGACTTGATGACTTTGGAGGCCCCTTCCTACTCTACCATTCTATGAGTGGTGGGGGACTAGGGGCCCACACTGGCATAGGGTCCACCAGGAGATTCAAGTGTTTCCCTGTGTGCCAGTCTGAGCCTGTCAGTCCAGGACCAGTAAGAAGTTCATATAAATTGTGGTTTAACTAATGGGGAGACACATTAAAAATTGGTGGCAAATTTCACTAATATCAATTGGATGTTAAAAATCTAATGTATACAGGCGAAACAAAACTGCTGTTTTTGGAAATAACAATTAGTCATCTTGTATTTGAAGTGTCTGGCAACCACTTTTCCTCATCTCCCTAAAGCAAATATGAACATTCAACTTTGGTAATTTTTTTTTTAAACCTAATCACCCCTGTGAGCGCCATAAACTAGGTTATGGAGCTGTAGGACAAGTCCTGATGAGTCTAGGGGTGTAATGTTTATACATACCAGCTCCGTGTTCCTGCAGTCAACCCAGGAAGTTGGTGTCTATCAGTAATCACTATGACTCTTTCCTTCAGTCCATACACGCACACTCCTGCGATGCATATTAGTTTGTCACGCAGCGCACCAAGATCATGCATTTGTTTCAGCCGTGTGAAAGTGCACTTACAAAAATTGCTAGGGTTTTGTTTCTACACAGACCTTATCAGATACAGTATAAGATAAATAGAAATGTAATGTTAACAAGTTTCAAACTAGTTTTTTTTGTAATCAAAGAAAAAGTTTCTTAGGCTGTTGTACTATTGTTATTATTAGACTTTTGAATTTGCCGTTTTAATTTAAACTTTTGTTCAGTTTTATTTTATCTATTTTTAATATTTCTACTGGAAATTATATAGCCAGAACTGCAGGACAAAACAGTCGCGCGCGACACCACAGTATGTACTAACGTTCTCCAATATCCCCTATTGTTTTCAATGGGATGGCAGCAGAGCCAGCACCATGGAAAACAATGGGAGAACTTTGATCCTCTGAATGAGGCGCTATGCCAAGCTGAACTACATTGATGGATAGGAGTTTAAGATAAAGAATAGAGATGAGCGAACGTACTCGTCCGAGCTTGATACTCGTTCGAGTATTAGCGTGTTCGGGATGCTCGTTACTCGTAACGAGTACCACGCGATGTTCGTGTTACTTTCACATTCATCTCTGAGACGTTAGCGCGCTTTTCTGGCCAATTGAAAGACAGGGAAGGCATTACAACTTCCCCCTGCGACGTTCAAGCCCTATACCACCCCCCTGCAGTGAGTGGCTGGCGAGATCAGGTGTCACCCGAGTATAAAAATCGGCCCCTCCCGCGGCTCGCCTCAGATGCCTTGTGAGATAGCTGAGGGACAGTGCTGTTGGTGCCGGAGCTGCTATAGGGAGAGTGTTAGGAGTTAGTGTAGGCTTCAAGAACCCCAACGGTCCTTCTTAGGGCCACATCTAACCGTGTGCAGTAGTGTAGAGGCTGCTTTTTGCAGTGTTGCACATTTTTTTTTTTTGCTATATCGGCCGTGCAGAGCATTGCGCCCTGCAGTAATACTCCAGGGACAAAAGTGCTTAGGCAGGGAGAGCGTTAGGAGTTATTGTAGGCTTCAAGAACCCCAACGGTCCTTCTTAGGGCCACATCTAACCGTGTGCAGTAGTGTGGAGGCTGCTTTTTGCAGTGTGCACATTTTTTTTTTTTTTTGTATATCGGCCGTGCAGAGCATTGCGCCCGGCAGTAATAGTTCAGGGACAGAAGTGTGGAGGCAGGGACAGAAGACATATTATTGATTGAATATACGCAGTGGTCCTTTTCAAAAAAATATTGGGCAAAAAATCTATTTGGCCTGCCTGTCACTGTGCTCAGTGTTCTGGGTCTGTGTGTGCTGGGTGTAGTAGTTCTACAAATAAATACACAGCCAGCTAAGTGTTACAGCAGGCGTGCGCCAAATTATTTCCTGGCGTTCCGTAAACGAAGTCAGCCTCCAACCACAGGCCAATAAGCGGCACATTTAATTACAGCGTTCTGTTTCTGCACTACTGGTAATACACCATGCTGAGGGGTAGGGGTAGGCCTATAGGACGTGTACGCGGGCGAGGACGCGGAGGCCCAAGTCAGGGTGTGGGCACAGGCCGAGCCAGTGCGGTGGCCAGGGGTAGAGGCAGGGCCAGACCGAATAATCCACCAACTGTTTCCCAAAGCGCCCCCTCGCGCCATGCCACCCTGCAGAGGTCAAGGTGCTCTACGGTGTGGCAGTTTTTCACAGAGACGCCTGACGACCGACGAACAGAGGTGTGCAACCTTTGTCGCGCCAAGATCAGCTGGGGAGGCACCACCACCAGCATGCGCAGGCATATGATGGCCATGCACCCCACAAGGTGGGACGATGCCCATTCACCGCCTCCAGTTTGCACCACTGCCTCTCCCCCTGTGCCCCAACCTGCCACTGAGATCCAACCCCCCTCTGAGGACACAGGCAGTACCGTCTCCTGGCCTGCACCCACACCCTCACCTCCGCTGTCCTCGGCCCCATCCAGCAATGTCTCTCAGCGTAGCGTCCAGACGTCGCTAGCGCCACTGTTTGAGCGCAAGCGCAAGTACGAGGCCACGCACCCGCACGCTCAAGCGTTAACCGTGCACATTGCAAAATTGATCAGCCTAGAGATGCTGCCGTATAGGCTTGTGGAAACGGAGGCTTTCAAAAGCATGATGGCGGCGGCGGCCCAGCGCTACTCGGTTCCCAGTCGGCACTACTTTTCCCGATGTGCCGTCCCAGGCCTGCACGACCACGTCTCCCGCAACATTGTACGCGCCCTCACCAACGCGGTTACTGCCAAGGTCCACTTAACAACAGACACGTGGACAAGCACAGGCGGGCAGGGCCACTATATCTCCCTGACGGCACATTGGGCGAATTTAGTGGAGGCTGGGACAGAGTCAGAGCCTGGGACCGCTCACGTCCTACCCACCCCCCGAATTGCGTGCCCCAGCTCGGTGGTGGTATCTGCGGGGGTGCATGCTTCCTCCACTAAACCACCCTCCTCCTCCTACGCAACCTCTGTCTCGCAATCAAGATGTGTCAGCAGCAGCACGTCGCCAGCAGTCGGTGTCACGCGGCGTGGCAGCACAGCGGTGGGCAAGCGTCAGCAGGCCGTGCTGAAACTACTCAGCTTAGGAGAGAAGAGCCACACGGCCCACGAACTGCTGCAGGGTCTGACAGAGCAGACGGACCGCTGGCTTGCGCCGCTGAGCCTCCAACCGGGCATGGTCGTGTGTGACAACGGCCGTAACCTGGTGGAGGCTCTGCAGCTCGGCAGCCTCACGCACGTGCCATGCCTAGCCCATGTCTTTAATTTGGTGGTTCAGCGCTTTCTGAAAAGCTACCCCCACTTGTCATACCTGCTCGGAAAGGTGCGCCAGCTCTGCGCACATTTCCGCAAATCCCACACGCACGCTGCCACCCTGCGGACACTGCAACATCGGTTTAATCTGCCAGTGCACCGACTGCTGTGCGACGTGCCCACACAGTGGAACTCTATGCTCCACATGTTGGCCAGACTCTATGAGCAGCGTAGAGCTATAGTGGAATACCAACTCCAACATGGGCGGCGCAGTGGAAGTCAGCCTCCTCAATTATTTACAGAAGAGTGGGCCTGGTTGGCAGCCATCTGCCAGGTCCTTGGAAACTTTGAGGAGTCTACCCAGATGGTGAGCGGGGATGCTGCAATCATTAGCGTCACCATTCCTCTGCTATGCCTCTTGAGAAGTTCCCTGCAAAGCATAAAGGCAGACGCTTTGGAATCAGAAACGGAGGCGGGGGAAGACAGTATGTCGCTGGATAGTCAGAGCAACCTGATGTCTATATCTCAGCGCGTTGAGGAGGAGGGGGAGGAGCATGAGGAGGAGGGGGAAGAGACAGCTTGGCCCACTGCTGAGGGGACAGATGCTGCTTTCCTGTCATCCTTTCAGCTTGTATGGCCAGAGGAGGAGGAGGAGCATGAGGAGGAGGGGGAAGAGACAGCTTGGCCCACTGCTGAGGGTACAGATGCAGCTTGCCTGTCATCCTTTCAGCGTGTATGGCAGGAGGAGGAGGAGGAGGATCCTGAAAGTGATCTTCCTAGTGAGGACAGCCATGTGTTGCGTACAGGTACCCTGGCACACATGGCTGACTTCATGTTAGGATGCCTTTCACGTGACCCTCGCGTTACACGCATTCTGGCCACTACGGATTACTGGGTGTACACACTGCTCGATCCACGGTATAAGGAGAGCCTTTCCACTCTCATTCCCGAAGAGGAAAGGGGTTCGAGAATGATGCTATACCACAGGGCGCTGGTGGACAAACTGATGGTAAACTTCCCATCCGACAGCGCTAGTGGCCGAAGGCGCATTTCCGCGGCCCAGGTAGCAGGGGAGGCACAGAGATCAGGCAGCATGTACAGCCCAGGCAGGGGAACACTCTATAAGGCTTTTGACAGCTTTATGGCTCCCCAGCAAGACTGTATCACCGGTCCCCAGTCAAGGCTGAGTTGGCGGGAGCACTGTAAAAGGATGATGAGGGAGTACGTAGCCAATCGCACGACCATCCTCCGTGACGCCTCTGCCCCCTACAACTACTGGGTGTTGAAGCTGGACACGTGGCCTGAACTCGCGCTGTATGCCCTGGATGTGCTTGCTTGTCCTGCGGCTAGCGTCTTGTCAGAGAGTGTGTTTAGTGTGGCTGGGGGAATCATCACGGATAAGCGTACCCACCTGTCAACCGACAGGCTTACACTCATTAAGATGAACAAAGCCTGGATTTCCCCAGACTTCTCTTCTCCACCAGTGGACAACAGCGATACCTAAGCAATACGTAGGCTGCACCTGCGGATGGAAGCATCGTTCTCTATCACCATCCAAAACGGGGACCTTTTTGCTTCATCAATCTGTGTATAATATTCATCCTCCTCCTCCTGAAACCTGACGTAATCACGCCGAACATGCAATTTTTCTTAGGGCCACAAGGCTCACTCATAATTTTTTGTAAACAATTTTTATACGTTTCAATGCTCATTAAAGCGTTGAAACTTTCACCTCAACCAATTTTTATTTTAACTGGGCTGCCTCCAGGCCTAGTTACCAATTAAGCCACATAAACCAAAGCGATTAATGGGTTTCACCTGCCCTCTTGGTTGGGCATGGGCAATTTTTCTCAGGTACATTAGTACTGTTGGTACACCAATTTTTGTGGGCCCTTGCCTACAGTGTAATCAAATTAATTTTTTGCCCACCTGCATTACAGCTGACGTAACATCAGCTGTGATGGGCAATGCAATGGGATATATTTATGTACCGCCGGTGGCTTCCTGGCACCCACCCATGCTGTGGGTCCACAGGGAGTTGTAAATGCATCTGTGTCCACTTCTAAAGAACCCCAGCCTGACTGGGGCATGCAGTGTGGGCCGAAGCCCACCTGCATTAAACATTACATTATTACCTCAGCTGTGATGGGCACTGCAATGGGATATTTTTATGTACCGCCAGTGGGTTCCAGGGAGCCACCCATGCTGTGGGTGCACACGTAATTCCCATTGCGGAGTTGTACCTGCCTGTGACTATTTATAAAAAAACACGGTCTGACTGGGGCATGCAGACACCTTGACAGAATGAATAGTGTGTGGCACATAGGTTCCCCATTGCTATGCCCACGTGTGCAGCTCCAGATGGAGGTGGCACTGGATTGGATTTCTCATTGCTTCTGTACAGCATTGTGGGCTATCGCCCCGCCCCTTTTAAAGAGGGTCGCTGCCTAGCCGTGCCAACCCTCTGCAGTGTGTGCCTACGGTTCCTCTGGCAGACGCACTTATAAATAGACATGAGGGTGGCGTGACATGAGGGCAGCTGAAGGCTGCGCAGGGACAATTTGGTGTGCGCTGTGGACACTGGGTCATGCAGGGGGGGGGGGGGGGGGGGGAAGGCAGTGATTGTGCTTTGTTGGAGGTAGTGTGGTGCTTAGCTAAGGTATGCATTGCTAATGAGGGCATTTCAGAAGTAAAAGTTGTTGGGGGGGGGGGGGGGGGCCCACTCTTGCCGGTATTGTGGCTTAAAGGGGTTGTCTCGCGGCAGCAAGTAGGTCTATACACTTCTGTATGGCCATATTAATGCACTTTGTAATATACATCGTGCATTAAATATGAGCCATACAGAAGTTATTCACTTACCTGCTCCGTTGCTGGCGTCCTCGTTGCCATGGTTCCGTCTAACTTCGGTGTCTTCTTGCTTTTTTAGACGCGCTTGCACAGACGGATCCTCTCTCTTCGGCTGGTCTTGGAAGCATCAGCGTTTTGGCTCCGCCCCCTTGTACGCATCATCGCGTAGCTCCGCCCCATGACGTGTGCCGGTTCCAGCCTCCTGATTGGCTGGAATCGGCACGTGACGGGGCGGAGCTACGCGATGATGCGTACAAGGGGGCGGAGCCAAAACGCCGATGCTTCCAAGACCAGCCGAAGAGAGAGGATCCATCTGTGCAAGCGCGTCTAAAAAAGCAAGAAGACACCGAAGTTAGACGGAACCATGGCAACGAGGACGCCAGCAACGGAGCAGGTAAGTGAATAACTTCTGTATGGCTCATATTTAATGCACGATGTATATTACAAAGTGCATTAATATGGCCATACAGAAGTGTATAGACCCACTTGCTGCCGCGAGACAACCCCTTTAATAGTGGGACCTGTGAACTTGAGATGCAGCCCAACATGTAGCCCCTCGCCTGCCCTATCCGTTGTCGTTCCCATCACTTTCTTGAATTGCCCAGATTTTCACACATGAAAACCTTAGCGAGCATCGGCGATATACAAAAATGCTCAGGTTGCCCATTGACTTAAATGGGGTTCGTTACTCAAAACGAACCCTCGAGCATCGCGGAAAGTTCGTCTCAAGTAACGAGCACCTGAGCATTTTGGTGCTCGCTCATCTCTAATAAAGAACCTCCTCCTGACATGTTTTGCCAGGGAGCCTGGCATCCTCAGGGGTAACAATGGGGTTATAGAAGGCATCCCGTTAGTTGATATATACATTTTAAAATTCCATAGGAGATCTTTTAGCATATAAAAAGTTACTCTAGGATTTATTGCCGCTGGCACATAGTATCGGTCCAGAAAGAAATTAGGCCTCACACAGCAAGTGATACTAAGAGCCTTTCACACAGTAATAATGCCATCTTATGGCCCATAAGTAATATTGTCCCACTTTTCTGCTAAATGCACTTATGTCAAGGCTAGTTCTTACACATGTAATGCAAGGTTAGTCCACTAGATGGAGACAGTTCTCACAATTTACAGTAGGAAACACCGAGAACAGGGAGCTAAGGATAGAACACGGATGAACATAACAGAACTTTTGCAGCACTCGTCTGATTTCACAACACTATGGTGTCTCCTACATCCTAAATTTCCCAGAAGAGCATGCATGGCTATAAGTCTCCCTACTAGGTACTGCCAAGGTGGTTTCACATGGGATAGAATTAGTCTACATGGTCATTTCTACATCATAAGGTTATTCCTAGTGGGCTGGGGTTCCACACATCTTTCCTGCAAAACTACAAGATTAAATTCTGCAGAGGAAAAGCCTTCTGCTGCAGAATTAAAGGACATCCTGCGGAATTTTTAACATACAGAAGATCCAAAAAATAAAAAAAAATTAAGAAATCTGTACTGATTGACAAAGTCTGTATCTTGCAGCTTATTCCATCCCATGGGAGAACCCTTACCCCTCCCGATTGCATATTCCTGCATGATTGAGCTCATCAGGTGGGGGACATATAATGAAGCATAGTGTACAAGACGTGCATGCTGCTCACCTCAGTGTGTCCTAGAAGTTAGTGCAAAGAGGCAAGGCTGCACCAGGCTCCCCATTCAGGCCTGCAATAGCTGCCAACCCCAGGCAGGGTTGCAACAGTGGTATCCACCAGTGAGCCCGGCTCTGGCAGAAGAGGAGGCAGTCGAACAACTGTACTAAAGCTGCTTGTGGTGTACCAGGCATGACATCACATACCTCCCTACTTTTTGGGTGGTTAAAAAGGAACCCTTTGTACAAAAGCTGGTTTCCATGCATATTGACACTTTAGCTTAAATTAACAAGATCTAGACCCTTTTTAACTGAAGATTATTCAAGATACAAAAATTGGGAGTTTAATATACAGTTAACAGTATAGATAAAATTCCATTGCTCCATAGAATGTCCAAGGTCAAAAAGTCAGTTAAGGGGCAAAAAAAAAAAAAAAAAAGAAAAAAAAGTCCTATTGAATGTTTTCTATGGATTAATTCTGAATTGGGATGACTATACTGCTGAAGTTCTCTCTGGCAAGTAGGTAAATATGTTGACTAGCAATCTTGTATTAGACAAACAGGCTTCTGTGATACAAGACACACAAACACCTTTTATACTGTTTGATTTTAATACAATTGCACACGTTACATTTTAGGGTTTGGTTTTGCTGCTGTGATCATTTGAGGTGAAATCCTTCCTGTATTTTGGTTGTTCTGTAATATGTAAAATTAACGTATCAACATACTTCCACAGTCCAGTACAGAATAGGAAGGAAATTCACAACTCCAGTGGTAGTGTCCCATATAAACACAAAACACTGGATTTGGGTTGGAACTTGCTTGCGAACATAAAGGGAGCTTTGTAAGAAAATAAGACACCAGCCATAGTGACGACAGCAGGTTTTTCTTCCACATAGTTTTAAATAAAGTTAAAGCAGTGACACAAGAGGGACCCGCTGTGTTTGCCATCTAGAATGGAGAGGTCTGGCCTTGGTTTCTCCTGCTTTTCCCTTCCCATGACGGTCAGCCCAATTCCCTACATTTGCCAACAATGCTGTTCCTTTGAAGAGGAAGTCAACCTATATTTCTGGCAAAGGCAATAGAATCAGCCAGGACTGGACCCCCTCAAGGACACCGTAGTAACCCCATTAGCTGCCTCCATTGTATCAAATTTTATAATGAAATATCCAACTTGCATTTCCAGCCTTGTATGCTACTCTAGTATGGTCAGAACTCATCCTTGGCCCGATTTAGGCTGTATTCACATTTGGGTTTAATTCAGTTTTTCCAAGAAACCCTGCAAAAGCCACAAGGTGACAGATGAGCACAACCTTAATAGGTTGTCAAAACCAATACCTTGCACATAAGCATTAGCACTTCAGTGGAAGCCACCCAAGACATCTGCTGAGGTGCCCAACCAGTGTGGCAATAGTTCCAACTACATGTAAGATACCATTTGCAATTCTTCATCTTCTCTACAGTATTCCAGAACAAGTCGTCACACATGCAAAGTAACCAAAAGACAACCTCAGCTAACTTTTTGGAAACTACACTTCGGGGTTGGTCTTTTCCAGAATGATCAGTGGCTTGTCCTTACATTGTATATTGAACACAGTGACATCAGTACTTGAATATATTAATTTAATCACAGCCTGAATTGCTTTTGAGGTAATACAGAAGATGTAATAGAAGATATTCAAGTACCAAAAGATACTACGATCAGTAACCCAGGAGATTAGTCAAGGCCATAATCAGCCGCATCTACACTGTTCTGAGAATACAGCTTGTAGAAGGAGAGGAGAACATCCGGCTCTGTATACGTCTCTTTGACAGCGGGGTCCTGCAGCATGAGCTTGTACCAGGCATTGATACATGGCGTCTTCTCCAAAAACCTAGGTTTAAAGAAAAAGAAATGTAAAATGTTAAATAAAGCTTGAAATTTGACAAATTTTTAAGTGTAGGCCCTTAACTGCCCCCCAAAATGCTCCATTTTTCAGATAATGGGGCTTATTTAATAATGTGCAAAAGTTATAGTTCAAAATGCACCATTTTTATTAGTGGCTCTGCTAAACTTTAAGCTTTACTAGTCCAAGTTTGCTCAGAATATTCTGAATAGTAAATAATCCCTATTGATTCCTCTGCCCTCTGGTTGTTTACTGCATGTTACCACCAAGACAGACCACCTCTAGGTTATTAAAAAAAAACAAAAAAAAAAAAAACCACAGTAGCTGCTGGTCATGCTGAAAGCTGATGCGCATACAATACTGGGTGCCGGACTAGCAGATTTAGATGAAGTGCACCAGCACCGACCTCTTCTGTTCTTTGCATAGACGAGGTGATAGATTGCCCTAGCAAGAGGCTGAGGAAACATCTGGAGGATGCTTGGAAATAAGCATTTGAAACAGTCAATAGAAGTGAGGTATATTTTAAGTTTGCCTAACTTTATTAGCGATTGATCTTTAGTAACCTGGAAACCTCTATGATTATATTGGGAAACCTATGTATGGTAGTGCTAACAGTTACTTGGGGAGCAAAAGGCATTAGGCATAATTATTTTTCAGAGTCAGAAAGTGGTCATTACCTTGGCAGGGTGAGTGTCAAAGGTTTATTACTACTTTGTGGGGCATCAGTGTATGGAGGGCATGAGTACTATGGCAGGGTGCCAAGAGGGTTATTTGAGGTAACAGCATGGTGAGTGCAGGTTTGTAGCTGTAGTAGTCTTCATGGTGGTCTGGGCCCAGAGAATGGAAGGTGGATAACTACAATCACATAAGACATCACCTGGGATCATTGGAGGGAACTGCACTGTAAGTCACCAGTGTGAGGCTGTTATATGACCATTTGGTGACGTCACCATTTAGAGGTGCAATACCATAGAGTTAAGCTACTGTATCCAAGCCCAATGGATATAAGAATTGAGTCCTGTGCCTCTAAATAGGTCTGAGGCTGCAATGATTGATCACAAAAGAAAACAGAGTGGAAAGTTCCAGGCAGACATATAGATGTCCTTGGCCAATTGCAAAGTTGCAACATCCTTTTGCAACTATTGCTAAGGAGAGGAAATCCCATAAATTTTATATATTAATGTCTAGTTTAACCGATTAAAAGAGGTATTTGGTCATTAAAACCCCATACCACAGCTGGGCTCTGCATAAAATAACCAATGAGGGTCTACTCGCCTCTTCTGGGGCCCTGGGATGCAGCTGATAGCCAGCACTGGCTTCTGGGTAGCAGTATGACTGCTGCAGTGTCCTGTTACCAGACTCCTTGCACCATGGAAGCCAGGATATAAGTGCCGATTGTGACTTCTGCCTGGAAATCACCAATGTCAGCTGCATCCTGGGGTCCCTTTATACTAACCCCATATGCACAGAACGCAAGTTTACATCCAGGGTCATTAAGTGGTTATGGTCCAGAGACTTCTGTAGAACTCTGGCAGGTCAGACTAATTGTGATAAGAGGCCCAGTCATGTAATGCTACAAGAGTTGAACTACAAGGAAGAAAATTATATCTTACTCTAGAACATCAAAGAGAGGAAACCGTTCAAACCAGGGCCAGATCATGTAATCCATCATGGACACTGATTCTCCACCAAAGTAAGGGGTGTTCTTCTTGGTCAGTGCCTGTAGATAAAGAGATGCATTACCAACCTCTCCCAGTAGTGTTACGTTCCATGCTGTTGAAGTAGATGGGGGCATCCACATAGGTCTCATACAGTGTACGGCACTACTGCAATATGGCATTTATCAGACGTTAATAGGGAGCAGAGGACATAGTGTTCTATGGGTCACCATATTCCTTATCCATTTGATATTAATTCTTGTGTGCAGCAGTCAAGTAAGTTTTGCTATAAAGTGCATACAAGTGAGAGCGAGGGGCAAAGTCTGGGCCACATTAGACTATGGGTGCCAGGGGTGGCCAGAGGGTCCCTGTAAGTTTATAGAGTACATGCATATGGGTCAGATTTGATGCAGAAATTACACAGCAAATCCCTACTAAATTACCAGATTGGATTTGTCCTTGTGGAAAATGCAGAGTCCACCAGACAAAACAAAGGTAGCTGAAATCTGCAGTTTCAGACCAACTTCAATCAAGTTAATGATAAAATCCCCCATTATGTCAGGTATAAGTTTTGCACCCTAGGTCAACTTCAATGGGAAACCGTTGGCAGCAGGGGCGTAACTTGAAGCTTCTAGGCCCCAATGCAAAATGTGTGACAGGGCCCCCAGCTACAATGCTTTATTCATAGTACTGCACTCCCTATATGGAGAAGAGAGGCCTTATGGGCCCCCGAGCCCAACTGCATCCTCTATAGTTACGCCCTTGCTTGGCAGCATGTGGATGAGGTTCTGGTTGAAAAATCTTGGCTGTTATGAGTATATGTGAATTTACGCCAATAACGAGACGGGTGCTTTATGCTGAGCTAACAACTCACTGTGGTGCAGTTCATTATATCAGCCCTTCTATGCACTGTAGGAAGCTGCTGTCTGGTTTACATGAGGCAGTAGGTGCCCCTGTGTAACATATGGCATGTTCATTCTTAATGGGTACCAAAGATGGCATGAAGTCTTCATGCATGTTTGTTAAAGGGAAGTTAGATTGTCCACAATGGGGTACATAGTGACTAACCCAAGAATAGATCAATATCAGATCAGCAGGGGGCCAACTTTCTCAACCCATGACACTCATTTACAGGTCATTCTAATGCGATTTGTGACTTTATACCAGACAACGTTTGATCAATGAATGACTTTCAGGCGAGCTAAAAACGAACGACTAATGTGCAGATTATCCCCCCCCCCCCCCCCCCACACCTGTCTGTGGCGGCTTGTACAGAGAATGACTATTGTTCAAATTCTCTGTTTCTAGCCATCTGGCTAATAGTTTTATGTGAAGGTACCTTTACAGAGTCAAGACAATTTCTTACCTCTTCAATGGCTTTAAATTTCTCAAAAAACTGCAGCTTTAGTTCAGATGTATCTTGATTGTCCTTTTTGGCAAATAAAATCTTGTACAGTGCAGAGATAACCTGTAGTCAGACATACAGAAGGGTCACTCATCAGGGGAGGCATTGCTTAATGATAAACTATACAATTCTAGGAGAAAGTTTAAATCTGCTGGGTAACAAGATATTTAAACTTTACTCTCTCTTCAATCCTATGTGGGGGAAAGTGTATTGATGAGATAGTAACCTTCCTGTGGTCTGACTGGAATACAACTAAGACCCAGGGACCATATGGTTTCTTGAACCTCAACTCAATCATAGAATCTAATGTTAAGTTTGGGGGCTAAGTAGGTTTGGAAAGAGGGGGGAGTGACGTGTTGCCGCTATAACATGAAACTGCAGTCTGGCACTGCAGTGTATATGTTTCTTTTACATTAGTTTGGGCTCGCTGTTCCCAAACTATATAGAAGAAATAACTTGAAACTCCCCTTAATGTAGGTTGCCAGACTGTACAGAGCCGTATGCACGTCTCCCCTGTTGCGGTTCCCCAAGATCGCTCTCCTCTTCATGTTGCCAGGATCTCTTTCCCATGCTAAAAAGTGGTTACTGAGACATTTCATTATGGCTATTCGGCATATCATGCCCCAACATTGGAGACAAGAGGGGGCGATCCCAAGGGTGGCCTGGGTGACTGCCTTGGACTTCATTAAATACATGGAGGAACTCGTCAGATCGGACTTAGACCTGGGCCTGACGCCAGTTGGCACATACAGCACATGGGCCACCTGGTTGGACTTTAGGGGGGGGGGGGGGGGTTCACCTGCCTTCTCCAGATGGCTTGAAGAGGGTGGTGGCATAGGAGACGGGGATGGAGCCCTCCAGTGTAACCGACAGACGGAGCTTAATCTTAACCTCTACACAAGTAAGCTGCGAGAGCTTAGATACCCTACCTTCTCCCTCTATCCCCCTTCTTTAATATCCCACCTTCTCTTTTCCTTAAGCTTTTCTTCACTGTTATTTATTCCACTCCCCCTCCTTTTTTGTTAGGTTAGCCCGATTCAACAGGTAAAATATTGGTTTAACATGACACGGGCCTTCATGTTTCTCCCTTCAGGGGACCTAGGCGCGTGGGTTAGTGTTGGAACATCCTCTACATCAATATGCTGTCCTGCGGCTGGACCTCTGGAGGGACATATTTAAATTGAGTTGGTTACCCTTATTATCCTATAATCTGCCCAGACGCCTGTTGGTGACTAGTAGTCATTGAAGATTTGTTCTATTTGCAAGTCAAGTACCCAATACAATTTGTAATACTTGCCAACTCTGTTAATGTAAACACTTTACCTTATTTTCAGATTTAACATCACGTACATTAATATATATATCTCCTACCGTAGAGAAGTGCTCTAGGAGGAGCTTCTGTTGTGCCTTTTCATAGGGATCGGTGGGAATCAGCTTCTTCCCGGGAAAGGCTTCATCCAGGTAATCACAGACAATTGCAGATTCATAGATTATTTTGCCATCTGATGTTTCTAGACAAGGCACCAATCCCAGAGGATTTTTCTCAAAAAACCATTCCGGCTTGTTTTTTAGGTTGATGTTGACCACTTCATGTCTGGACAGAGAAAGAATCCATTAGTAGAAGGAAGTCTTTCTACACATGAGTGACAGCTACACCGAAGTCATAATATAAGACTACAATATTAAGAAGAGTCCGACTTCTGTAGTCAGAAGTGGTATAAGACTATATGCCTACTTGATTCCTTTGGCAGCCAAGACAAGCCGTGCTCTTTGGGCATAGGGGCAGAATCTCATGCTGTAAAGTCGAATTAGTCCCTCTGGTACCGGTCCTGGGGCTGGGCTGCCTGAAATAGTCAGTATACAGATGACAGTAGTGAGACTGCAGATCATGTAGTGTGCAGTAAGCCAAAAGGTAGTTTTTGTTTGAATATATGTGGATGATTGCAGTAGCTTGTCGCCAGTCATGCACAGTACAGTTTTGACAGTTTGTATTCCCCACAGCGTCACTTAGTAATAACACAGGTATCTGCAGGCCATAAGCAATGTTATGGCATCCAGAACTGGTAGCAGGCACAACACCAGTCTAGTTGTAATCTTTATCAGTTGGAACTCCAGTCTGGTTCATCCCCTTCAGAACTACTATTGCAACATCTTCAGCCAATATTCAGTCTTCCCAACTATGCCAAGATGCAGTGTAGTCACAGGACATGGGTCACCCCCCCTATTCCCGCTCTATGGGGCTTGCATTACTGGTACAAAGCATAATGTGATGCAGAATAGTGAAAGCTCCAGGAACAGTTCTCTTTGGGATGGAACCCGCCAAGACCAAAGTGTTGCAAAGGCAATGTTGAACCCAAGGTTTTACCCATGTTCCAGAGATGCAACCATGTCTAATAGTTAGAACTGAGATGGCCATAAGCTCATCAGTTCTTAGAGACATTGGAGCAGTCATTACTGACACTGCAGTGGTAGCTTCTACCTTGGGGAATCCAGTAGAGTCTGGTACAACTGAGAATAATCAGAACAGTCTTGGCAAGTCTACAGCTGATTTACTGTGTGGAGAGTCTCTGGGCTTCAACCATAAGCCTCAGGCACAAAATTCACACTTTGACATCCCCTAGTGACAGAAGCCACTGTTAAAGCTCTTCTGGGTCTACTAAGAGCCAGCAGCTTTGCTGTACCAGAGAGCACCCGCGTGATCACCAGGTCAAATAGCGGAAGCCGCACATCCGCTTACTCTTCACTACATAGCACTTATTGAGCGCTATGTAGCCTGCAAAAGAGAAGGCAGACGCAGTTAAAAGCCTTTCTCCTCCAGGTCCTCTGCTGTCACAAACAGCCAAGGACCTGACCTGCTCGATAGAAGCTTTAATCTTGTGCTATAGTATACTGTGGTGCAGGGTTAAAGCCCAGGACCAAGCGCTGTATGGTTAAGTTAATCTTGTAGAATAGTTCTACACCCTTAGGGCGCTGCCACACTGGGTGGAATATTCTGCAGCAACATTGCTGAATATGCAGTCCTGAAATTCTACAGGGCTAAATGCAGAGTTTGCTGCAGTATTCCTGGCAGAGCAGTGCGGATGCAGAATTAAAGAGGGCAGATAAGTGTGGAATAATCAGTCTTATGTAAAAGCACCCTTAGGTGGGGTTCACACAGGGCAGAACTGCCGCAGAAACTGCAGACCCTTCGAACGGGAATTCTGTGGCAGTAAGTGGATGAGATTTTGGAAAGCCCATTAACAAGCTGTAGAAAAAGCCCAACAAAACCTGTGCGGAAAGTGACTTGTGGTGCAGAATGCAGTTCCGCAGCATGTCAGTTTTAGCGCCGTCTCCGCTGCGGAGCTCGCCCCCCCTCAATGAGGGGGTGAACTTCACACAGGTATTGGCAATTAAACCCACTTCAAAACGGAGAAGGGTTTCAAGGCAGACTTTCTAGCTGATATGCAGTAGAATGCCCAATGCGGATATTCCACTGGAAGTCATCCTCCTGTGGGCCAGCCTTAGGCTTCCGTATTGCATCAGCTTGCAAGCTACATACCAAAAGAACAGCAAGTCACAAGATCAATATTTAACCCTTTCCTTTTGATAGCTTAGAGAACATACCCTTAAACGCAACAGAAAACGTCTTGACCTGGAAAGGCAGTATTGCACGTCGCTTTCCCTGTACTAGTAAAGTCTCATTTAAGTTTCTGTGATAACTACGTACACATCTTCATTTATTTCCATATTTTTTTGTTTAAAGAAATAGGCCACCAATACTTGACAGGACAATCTGCAGAGCAGACTATCAGTGGATCAGCAGGAATCTGCTGCCCAGGCCACTTACCAATCAGCTTGTGCACTGAGCAGATTGCCTCAGGAAGCAGACAGCTCTGTTCTCACTGCAGTGGTTAGAGTTGGTATTGCAGGCAGAGTTCCCGTTCATCTCAATGGGAAGTTTGCCTGCAATACCAACACTGACCACTGCAGTGAGAACAGAGCTGTCTGCAGAAATCTCAGTGGACATAGCACACCAGCATAGCCTAGCCAACAGCTAGCCTTTAACTCCTTGGTGCAGCTACACAAACTTTTTCAACACCCATTGGGGATTAGTGTGAGCTATAAAACCAGCACAGGAATCACCTCGAAATTGGTCTCAAAATGGTAAACAGTTGGTGCAACATTGTTACTGCATTATAAGAGCCTTCAAAATATAAGATGTTAAAGGGGTTGTCCCGCGCCGAAACGTTTTTTTTTTTCCTCAACCCCCCCCCCCTCCGTTCGGTGCAGACAACCCCGATGCAGGGGTTAAAAAAGAACACCAGAGAGTGCTTACCTTAATCCCCGCGCTCTGGTGACTTCTTACTTACCTGATGAAGATGGCCGCGGGGATCTTCTTCCTCGGTGGACCGCAGGGCTTCTGTGCGGTCCATTGCCGATTCCAGCATCCTGATTGGCTGGAATCGGCACGTGACGGGGCGGAGCTACACGGAGCCCCATTGAAGAAAGCAGAAGACCCGGACTGCGCAAGCGCGGCTAATTTGGCCATTAGACGGCGAAAATTAGTCGGCTCCATGGGAACGAGGACGCTAGCAATGGAGCAGGTAAGTGAAAAACTTCTTATAACTTCTGTATGGCTCATAATTAATGCACAATGTACATTACAAAGTGCATTAATATGGCCATACAGAAGTGTATAACCCCACTTGCTGCCGCAGGACAACCCCTTTAATGTTGTTGCTGTAAGTTTGATATAAACACGAATTGCAGACCAGCAGAATGTCCCAGAGCAGGAGTGTACATGTCTCTCAGTTCACATTTCAATCAAAATATGTGGGCCCATCTGTCACATCCAGGAAAACCTTAAGCACCTGAATGGGAGATCTGGGTACCTGGCTATATACTATCACTGAACCACCTGGGACAGATAGGTGAATGGAGCACAAGTGGCATGTCTTATGAGCACCTTCATGTTTAACATTTGTTAGAAGTACTAACTTTGTTGCATGCGATCATATAACAGGCTTATCAAGAGCTGAGAGGTTTCATATCAAGTGACAAGGAGTTGTGCCAAACCACAAAGTCAACTCTGTGCACATACCAGCACTACATTCATTCAACTTTATAGAGTATCTAGTTATGTAACAAGTGTTTACAAACAGTATCACCTAGCATGGAAGTTATCCTGCCTACCCCAAAGTCAGCCAGTCACTGTAGCCATGTGAATGTGTGTACTGTATATAATATATATGTATCTAGTAACCACTATCAGAACATGAAAGCTCAGATCCCCAACAGGTTCCTTTACAATCTCACACTTACCTTTGGCCAAACTCCTCTGTGATCCACTCATTGCTGCAGACTGTCACTGGAGATCCCTGTATAAGAGGCAGATACATATATTAGTATATAGCATGCAGTAGTGACCAGCTCTGTGTATATTATACATAGCCTGCCATACCAGAGAGGATATTGCATATACTAGTGCTGCTCTCCCTGCAGTCCATATATGTATATATAGGAGCCTCCTCCCTGCTAATGACCAACCAGAACCAGCCAGCTCCTCTGGGTGGAGATCTGCTCCATCTGCACACTCATTATTACATGCAGGCTCAGACATATAATCACAAACAGGCAATAACACTGCAAAAAGTTTACTCTAAAGCAATATGAATGGTTAATGTGCCGCATCCAGTAGATCGGTACAGGCGAGGGCTTTTCCCACTAGTCCCGTTGGCTTCATTCCTCTCCAAGGTCTGAGTGACATGGAGCTATAGGATGCGTTACTAGACTCTCTGGTCACTGCAGATTGTTGAGGGCTATTACCCATTAATATCCGCCTACGGAGGGTGTAAGAAACCTCACATTCACATGCGGTTTCCTGTACTTGCAGTATTGGAGTGCAGAACCTCCAGCAGCGTCGCACAGCGATGTACTGTGATTGGTCAGTGAGATAATCACCATGGAAGAGGAGTAAAGGGCCAGGCAAAAATATACAACTTAGACCGCTCTCACACCGGACGCTTTTTACCGCGATTAAGGGTGGATTCAGATGAACGCATATCAGCTCGGTTTTCACGCCGAGCCGATATACGGTGTCCTCATCTGAAGGGGGGGGGGGGTTGGGATGGAAGAGCCAAGAGCAGGAACTGAGCTCCCGCCCCCTTTCCGCCTCCTCTCCACCCCCTCTCCGCCCCTCTGCACTACTTGCAATGAAAAGAGGCGGGCTGGGGGCGGGGCTAAGTTAGCGCAAATTAGCCCTGCCCCGTCCCGCCTCTCCTAATTGCAAATAGTGCAGAGGGGTGGAGAGGAGGCAGAGAGGGGGCGGGAGCTTAGAGCACTGCTCCTGGCTCTTCCAGGCTCCCCCCTGCAGATGAGGACATCGTATATCGGCTTGGCGTGAAAACCTAGCCGATATACGATTGTCTGAATCCAGCCTAAAGCAGAGTTTGGAAGACTGTGCTAATCGCAGTACAACATTCCCATTGATTTCAATGGGGCCTTGCAAACCTGCGCTCAAATGCGACATTTTTAATGCTGGGATTTTCTAGTGCTATCCATCTATTTTTGTGCATTTTTGTGTTTTTTAACACACCTCATCATCCATCACAATGATGGCGTGCGGTAGAAACGCTGTGACCTGCACTCAAGAACGCCACTCAGGCTAATTCCACACAGGCAAGTGCGATTTCGGGGCATGAAACTTGGCCCAATATCGCACTCGGGAACATGCGAGGCGTTTTTTTGCTTCCCATTGTTGTCAATGGAAAACATCGCATCACACTTGCATGCAATGTTTTTGCCAGCCCCATTGAAAATAATTAGTGGTGTCGCTTCGAGTGCTTAGGACATGTGACGATTCACACGGCTGTGAAAATCATGCAAGATATTGCATTGCGAGATGGACAAATCCCACACGCATATTAACCCCATGAGGATGTAGTGATGGCGAAATCCATAGAGGAGTTTAAGAGGGGATTAGATGCCTTTCTAGAGCGCTATGATATTACAGGACATAGACATTAAATAACCAGCGGGGTTGTGGATCCAGAGATTATTGTGACTGCCATTATAGAGTCGGGAAGGATTTTTTTCCTCCAAGGGAGCTAATTGGCTTTTGCCTCATTGTTTTTTTTTTGCCTTCCTCTGGATCAACAAGGGGGGTGGAAACAGGCTGACCTAGATGGACATTGTCTCCCTTCAGCCTAACATACTATGTTAATACGTCCTGTCTTTGAGCGTTCCTTCGAATCGCATCGTCCTTTGTTTTCAATGGGACAGAAAAAACGGCGTGTGATGCAAAGTTTCTCTTTGAAAACAATGGGAAACACTAGCCGATCCGGAAACCGCGCCTTAGGATTGCAACTTTACTGAAGTGATGGGATGCGGTATCGGGCAGAAAGTCACCAGCTTATTCGCTCAGGCAAACGAGAATCGTGGGTTCTTGTTAGGTTAAAAGGAGCATTACGCTGGAGAAGACGGAGGCGGCAAAAAGATCTAAACAAGTCTGCACAGCGGGCGGCGACTAACAGAATGCTATTTAACAGGGAGAAATGCAAAGTCCAACACCTGGGCAAGGAAAATGAAAAAAAGCATTTACATAGGAGAGGGCGATATCAGGGCTCTTTCCCACGGACATATATACTCTATCATTTGGGGCGTAGAAACTTTGTGCGCCCGTTTACACGGCATGGCATATGCGCTGAGTTCACCATGCCGTCGCCCCTTTCCCCTCCCTCCCCATCGCAGGCTCACCTCTGCTCTCCTCCCAGCTCGTTCTTTGCAATAGGAGGGGGCGGGATGGGGTGGAGCTAAGCGCTGACACTTTTATGTCTCAGGAATACTGCCATGTCATCTGATTAGAGATGAGCGAACGTACTCGTCCGAGCTTGATGCTCGTTCGAGTATTAGCGTGTTCGGGATGCTCGTTACTCGAGACGAGTACCACGTGATGTTTGAGTTACTTTCACTTTCATCTCTGAGACGTTAGCGCACTTTTCTGGCCAATAGAAAGACAGGGAAGGCATTACAACTTCCCCCTGCGACGTTCAAGCCCTATACCACCCCCCTGCAGTGAGTGGCTGGGAAGATCAGATGTCACCCGAATATAAAAGTCGGCCCCTCCCGCGGCTCGCCACAGATGCATTCTGACATAGTTCAGGGAAAGTGCTGCTGATGCCGGAGCTGCTATAGGGAGAGTGTTAGGAGTATTTTAGGCTTCAAGAACCCCAATGGTCCTTCTTAGGGCCACATCTGACCGTGTGCAGTACTGTTGAGGCTGCTTTTAGCAGTGTTGCACAATTTTTTTTGGACAGCCATTATCTGCTATTTATCCTACTCTGCAGAAGTATCGCATCCTGGTGTATAGTGGGGATGCAGACATGGCCGTCAACTTTCTGGGCATTGAATGGTTTGTGAATGGACTCGACTTGGAGGTAAGCAGACTTAAGTGATCATGTAGGATACTGTATTAAACATTTTCTGCATCTTTCATACAAGTTTTATATCTGCTACTGAGTAATTCTTTGTGATTTGTATTCACTTCTGTATGTACAGCCGGTGGGTTCCACGGAGCCACCCATGCTGTCGGTCCACACGGAGTTGTAACTGCATGTGTCCACTTCTAAAGAACCCCAGTCTGACTGAGGCATGCAGAAACACCTTGACAGAATGAATAGTGTGTGGCACATAGGTTCCCCATTGCTATGCCCACGTGTGCAGCTCCTGATGGCGGTGGCACAGGATTATATTTCTCATTGCTTCTGTACAGCATTGTGGGCTATCGCCCCGCCCCTTTTAAAGAGGGTCGCTGCCTAGCCCTGCCAACCCTCTGCACTGTGTGCCTCCGGTTCCTCCTCATGGCAGACGCACTTATAAATAAACATGAGGGTGGTGTGGCTATGAGGCCAGCGTGTGGCATGAGTGCAGCTGAAGGCTGCGCAGGGACACTTTGGTGTGCGCTGTGGACACTGGGTCGTGCGGGGGGGGGGGGGGTTGGGCAGCATGTAACCCAGGAGAAGTGGCAGCGGAGTGTCATGCAGGCAGTGATTGTGCTTTGTTGGAGGTAGTGTGGTGCTTAGCTATGGTATCCATTGCTAATGAGGGCTTTTCAGAAGTAAAAGTTGTTGGGAGGGGGGGGGCACTCTTGCCGCTATTGTGGCTTAATAGTGGGACCTGGGAACTTGAGATGCAGCCCAACATGTAGCCCCTCGCCTGCCCTATCCGTTTCTGTGTCGTGCCCATCACTTTCTTGAATTTCCCAGATTTTCACAAATGAAAACCTTAGCGAGCATCGGCGATATACAAAAGTGCTCGAGTCGCCCATTGACTTCAATGGGGTTCGTTACTCGAAACGAACCCTCGAGCATCACGATAATTTCGTCCCGAGTAACGAGCACCCGAGCATTTTGGTGCTCGCTCATCTCTACATCTGATGCATTGGAATCCAATGCATCAGATCACAGCGTATATCAGCCAGCCGTGAAAGCGGACGGCCAATATATACTTGTGGGAAAGAGCCCTCAGTCTGGAACTCCGAAGACCAGCGGGCGGTAAGTGGACGGCACCTGCTAGCTGAGTATTGCTTTTTTTTCATTTAGTGTGGCTAGGGCTTATTTTGGGGTTGTGCTTATATTTCAATCCCCCTTGAAAATCAGGGTAGGGCTTATTATCGAGTGGGTATTATTTTCGGGGAAACATGGTAGTAACATTCCTATTACTAGTATTAGGAGGTGGTTCTGGGTGCATCCTCTGGTGTCACAGTGTGAGTGCAAGAAGCAATTCTACACTCTTTACGATGACTTGAGGAGCCATCCGGACAAGTTTACCATCTTCTGTTGTTTGCCGCTACAGCAGTTCAATAAACGTCTGGCGGAGGTGTGTTCCAAAATTACACAGGGACACCAACATGCGTCATGTATCTCGACTGAGGAAAGACACCTGATCATGGCCTCTTCTATGTTCTAATCTCTATGTGTTGCACTTTTCTTCTATACTTTGTATCTGTATTGTCTCTTGTGTAGTTGTCCTTATTGCCACGTCAGTTTTAACATTTTTTCCTTGTTTACTCCCCAAAGTAATGTGCCATATTATCCCGTGTGACAAAAGCCTTCCAAGTGTACTTTATTTGTAACTAGCTGATATACCCGGCTTCGCCCGAGTTAATTTGGTACTGGTGTTTATCTGGCGTTCACACGAAAATCTTATGAAGTCGTGGTTACTTTAGAGATACTGAGGAAAAACATATGTTCACCATTTTGCATGGTTCTTTGCAGTGAGACTGCAGATCATGTTGTGTGCGGTAAACAAGTTAGTCTTGCTGTATATGCCCCCCAGCAACAACTCACAAGCTCCATCCCATAATAGCGGAAAGTCACACAAGCTCAATAGTCATGTAACCCTTTCCTTTCCCAGTTTAGAGAACTCACCATTCCTTAAACTCAACAGAAAACATCTTGACCTGGAAGCGCAGTATTGGACCTCGCTTCCCCTGTTCTGTCAAAAGTCCTCATACATACTTCTGTGATAACCATTTACATATCTTCATCTATAGCCATCTTTTCATTTAACGGGACAACCTGGAGGATAGACTATTAGTAGTGGTCTGCTGCCAAGGATACTTGCCAATCTGCTTGTGTACTGAGTAGATCTCTGCAGGAAACAGACAGCTCTGTTTTCACTGCAGTGGTTAGAGTTGGTATTACAAGCAAATTTCCTATTGAAATGAATGGGAACTTTGCCTGCAATACCAGCTATTAGGTTCCGCTGCCTAAAACGCGGCGGAAATCAGTCCTTGGGCATTAGGCCTAAGTGGCAAAGTGGACAAGATTTGCAAAAATCTCGTCCACACGCTGCGAACAGTCCGCTGTGGACGATCTGCATGAAAACCAATATAGTAACATAGTATGTTAGGCTGGATGAAGACAATCTCCATCTAGTTCAGCCTGTTTCAACACCTAGTTGATCCAGAGAAAGGCAAAAACCCCAAGAAGGCAGAAGCCAATTAGCCCATTTGGGGGAAAATTCCTTCCCAACTCCGTAATGGCAATCACAATAATCCCTGGATCAACCTTTGATAGTTCCTACCTAAATATAAGACCCCGAACTACAAAGCCGCTGGTCACCTAATGTCTATATCCTGTAATATCCTTCCGCTCGAGAAAGACATCTAGTCCCCTCTTAAACTCCTCTATGGATTTTGCCATCACCACATCCTCAGGCAGAGAGTTCCACAGTCTCACTGCTCTTACAGTAAAGAATCCCCTTCTATGTTAGTGATGAAACCTGCTTTCTTCTAGACGTAGCGGATGCCCTCTTGTTACCGTTGCAGTCCTGGGTATGAACAGATCATGGGAGAGATCCTTGTATTGTCCCATCATGTATTTATATATAGTTATTTGATCGCCTCTTAGCCGTCTTTTTTCCAGGGTGAAAAGTCCTAATTTTCATAACCTCTCTGGGTATTCCAGTCCTCCCATTCCATGTATTAGTTTAGTTGCCCTTCTTTGAACCCCCTCCAGTACTGTAACATCTTTGCTGAGCACCGGTGTCCAGAACTGTACGCAGCATTCCATGTGAGGCCTGACAAGTGCCTTATATAGTGGGAGGATAATGTTCTCATCCTTCACCCCTATATCTCTTTTAATGCACCTCAAGACTCTATTAGCTTTTGCAGCAGCTGACTGGCATTGGTTACTCCAGTTAAGTCTATAATCCACTAGTACCCCCAGGTCTTTCTCCATATCACTTTTGCCTAGCAGTACCCCATTTAGTGTATATACTGTTGACATCTGTTTCTCCTGCCCATGTGCATAACCTAACATTTATCAACATTGAACTTCATTTGCCATTTTTCTGCCCAAGCCCCCAGCTTATCTAGGTCCGTTTGTAGCCGTACATTGTCCTCCATTACATTGATTATATTGTATAATTTTGTGTCATCTGCAAATATTGATATTTTACTGTGCAGCCCCTCTATCAGGTCATTGATAAATATGTTGAACAGAATGGGGCCTAGGACTGAACCCTGTGGCACGCCACTAGTGACCGTGGCCCAATCAGAGTACGAACCATTTATTACCACCCTCTGCTTTCTACCTCTGAGCCAGTTCTTTACCCAGATACACATGTTTTCACCCAATCCGAGCTGTCTCATTTTATATATCAGCCTATTATGCGGCACGGTGTCAAATGATTTAGGGAAATCCAGATATGCAAGATTAATAGACTCTCCCAGGTCCAGCCTAGAACTTACTTCATTGTAGAAGCTGATCAGATTGGTCTGACATGATCGACCCCCTCATGAACGAGGCTTACTGGCCTGTAGTTACCAGGCTCTCTATTTTTGTAGATTGGAACCACATTGGCAATACTCCAATCCAATGGTACAACCCCGGTTTCTATAGTGTCCATAAATATAAGAAATAGTGGTCTAGCTATCACATCACTTAGCTCCCTTAGAACCCTTGGGTGTGTTCCATCTATTCCCCTGCATCTCATGTGACCTTTTCTTTTCGTTTGTGAATACACTTGAAAAGCAACTATTTAATAGATTTGCCTTCCCCCCATCGTCTGCTATGATTTCTCCTGCATTATTCATTAAATGGCCAGTGCTCTCAGTGCATCCGTTTGATGTTAATATAGTTGAAGAATAGTTTAGGGTTATTTTTGCTCTCTTTGGTGATCAGTCTTTCTGCCTTCTCCTTAGCAAGTTTAATCTTTTCTTTACATTTTTGTTTTTTTCCCTGTGTGATTTTAGCGCAGATTTCCCCACAGATGTAGGCAGTTTTTGTGTTTTCCATTGTTTTCCATGGAAAACATGGCACTGGCCTGTGCCTCATATGCCATGTGTTGTTTTTGCCAGCCCCATTGAACACAATTTTTGGGTTCGCTCTGAGGAAACGCTTAAACTTAGGACATGCCACGATTCACACCGCTCTGCAAATCATGCGAGATTTGTGTGCTGCAAGACGAACAAATCCCGCACAAATATGAACCCCATTCTTTTGAATGGGTTCATATACATGAATCAGGAAAAATTGTGACCTGTTCTATCTTTGAGCGTTCCCTCATCATTGACCCTGTCCACTGCAAGCAACTATAGCTAAGTGACAGGTATGGCGGTGCACTATTCTGCTGGTTTTTTTGTTCTATCTGGGTTTGTGAGTTAGTTTCTGAGCTTGGGGACATGACTTTTTCAGAGAAGCATGTTCTTTTGCCTTGGTTGCTGTCTTGCAGATTTGGGAAGTCAAGTGGGATGCGGGAGGAGGTGGCTAGAATCATTCCTAGTACTAGGCGGAGGATCTGGGTGTATCCTCTGGTGTAAGTGAATGCGGCATTTTTATACTCTTTACGATGATTTGAGGCGCCATCTGGACAAGTTCACTGCCTACTGTCGCTTGCTGGTGCAGCAGTTCGACAACCGTCTGGCGGAGGTGCTTTCCGGAATTACACATAAGGACTAGAGATGAGCGAGTATACTCGCTAAAGGCAATTGCTCGAGCGAGCATTGCCTTTAGCGAGTATCTCCGCACTCGAGACGGAAGGTTCGGGTGCCGGCGCGGGGGAGCGGTGAGTAGCGGCAGTCAGCAGGAGGGAGCGGGGGGGGGGGGGAGAGAGGGAGACAGAAATTTCCCCTTCGTTCCGCCCCGCTCTCCCCCGCAGCTCCCTGCCGGCACCCGAACCTTCCGTCTCGAGCGGAGAGATACTGGCTAAAGGCAATGCTTGCTCGAGCAATTGCCTTTAGCGAGTATACTCGCTCATCTCTAATAAGGACACCAACATGCGTCATGTATCTCAGCTGAGGAAAGACTGCTGATCACCCTGCGGTAAGTACATGGCCTCTCCTATGTTCTAATCTATCTAATAAATTACTTCTACACTATTTATGTTTATTGTCTCTTGTTTTGTTCTGCTTATAGCCACGTCAGTTTTGTAAGCATTCTTTTGTTTGGCCACCCCTGCATTGTCCCCGACAGAGAGAACCAATACTGTCAAGATTTGCCTGTTTACCTTTGGGAACCTTTTTTTCCTTGTTTGCGTTCCCAAGAAATGTGTTATATTATGATGTGTGACAAACGCCTCCTAAAGTGTACTTTGCTCGATAAACATGTCCCCTTTCCATTTTTCCTGCAGGTTCCAGCCACTTTACTATATCTGGGATCGTCAGGGAGACCTGTGATGTTCTTTGGCAGCATCTGGTGACTTTGGTGATGGCTTCGCCCTCTCGGCAAGATTGGTTGGATGCAGCCAAGGGATTTCTGGATGATGTGCAGTTTTCAAACTGCATTGGGGCGCTGAACAGCAAACAAATCCCTGTTAAAAAGCCGCCACACAGGGTCTCTGTATTTCAATTATAAGGAGTACTTCTTGGAAGTATCGTTTTTGGCTTGTGGATATTGGGGTTTATGGAAGCGCTGTAGATGTGAGCCTTTTCAGGGCTTCCAGAAGGGGTCAGCGGCTTTGTGCCGAATAGCTCTCCTCGCTAGAACCACGGTTCTTCCTGGCTCTTTAGGTCCACCTGTTCCATTTGTCCTTGTGAAAAATGAGGGATTTAGCCTGGTGAATCATGTCCTGCATCCCTTTGCTCGCAGGGGCATGGACACCAGAAGGCAGGTGTATTATTACCGACTCATCCGTGCCCGGCCTTTTGTAGAGTGTGCCTTTGGGATTTTCACCAAGTGGAGAGTTTACCACAGCACACTTTAGCTGAAACCAGACAAGGTGTGTGGTAATTAGAGCCTGTGTGGTTCTGCGTAACTATAGCCCAGCCGGAATAACAATGCTGGTTGGGTGGCAGAAGAGGTTGTATCTACAGCTCTCCCTGGGGAATTTGGGGATGAGCCCATGCTCTATGTCAGACCAGCAGCATCTGCTCTCTGAGTCAGGGACTTCTTTTCAGACTACTTTCTCAGTCCTCAGGGAACCGTTCCATTGCAGATGGACAATGTCGGAGTAAGGAGATGAACTGTTCTCTCCAAACAGCATTTTTTTTTTTTTTTTAAGTCGGCTGTGCCTTCAAGTTTTGTTTTAGATTGGTATTTATTGGCACATGGCTAGCTAGGGACTCGCAAAACAATGAGGACCCTTGATGTGGGTTGCCAGCATAACCAAATTTGGCAAACATGTACATCTTTATTTTGGGTTAAGAAGATTGTGTATTGACACACTTAGCCTGCGTGTAGAAGTTATCTAATATAGTAACCAATACCTCATCGTTCTTCTCAGCAAGGACTCTAAATCATAATGATGAAATAAAGAAAGCAGACTTTTTTCATGTACTAAAGGAGCCATGTGCTGTGTGGCCCAAGCTGTATCTTTAGGCATGTGTAGCCCAGCCGTAGCTGAGCCATTACCCGGTGAAGGGCTGAGTATTGTAATATTGCTTGGAGGCATAGTGGGTAAAAGCACAGCCGCACAGTGTCTGCAAGCAATGCACTCGCCGTCATTAACCATGTGCTTTTTGACAAAGGTTGTCACAATACCTTCCATGCTACATAATAGGTTTTTTGATTACTTAAAATTCTTGAAAAGTTGCATTTTTAAACAAGGCCTCTTATGTACACATGCACCTGTTTTCCCTGTCAAATGAATAAGGTACTACAACCTAGTTTGAGTAACGGAAGTTTGTTTATACAGCAGAAAACTAAAAGGTGCATTCGTGTCCTGTTGAAAGAAAAAAGAAAGCATAGCTAACTACATTAATGAAAATACAAATTAACATTAAAAAACACTTTGTTAAAATAATGCTTCTCCAATAAATGAGGGTCAGATGTCTCGGGGCGTTGGCCTTGGTTAATCCTGCTTAGGCCCGGCTGGTGGTGAGATTCCATCACAGATGGACGACTAGGAAGGGGTGCCGAGAGTCTGTGGCCATAATACAGCTTGTGGCTATGAAACTGGGCATGGAAGCCTGAGACCCATGCCCAGATTCATAGGGCCTATATCTTGTGAGATGGTGTAGTGAAAGTGTCGGCTGGTACGCTACTGGAGCAGCAGTCCGCCTGTTTCTGTTGAGCCTTCAGCGGTCAAGGACTAAGCAGTTGTGTTTCATACAGCGGCTAGGCTGCCTCAAACAAGGCCATTATAGAGCACCTTCTGCTTAGCCAGCACCCTTAAAGGGGGTTCTGTCATTAGAAGAAAAAAAAAATCTTATACTTACCTATTCCTACCCCGTTAGTCTTATTACATCTTCTCCTCACACATCCTATTTATTGCACATGTAGATAGCACATTAGACTAATTGACTTTGCTGCCTGTTGCAATCAATTGGGAGCATGCGTACATGTGCAAAAAATTCTGCAAAATACACACACACATGCAAATACACGCATAAACACACTTTTGTCTGTGTGAAGCCAGCCTTCGGTCCTGGCTGCTTCTTACACATGTAATGCAATGTTTATCCACTAGAAGGAGACATTAACACAGTTCTCACCATTCAACCATAGTAGGAAAAAAATTTGATTGTTCCCAGCAAGAGAAACCAAGTAATTTTGTAGATATGATACCTTATATTGGCTAACAAAAATATATGACGATATAGCGAGCTTTCAAACCTCTCAGGATTCTTCCTCAGGCATACTGAAGTAAATCCATATGACAAGGCACAGACATGGATGTGATTAATTTGCACTTAAAACAATACCCCTGTGGGAGTAGAGAAAATAAATACTTACATAGTCCACTGATAAAGATGTGAAGGTTTTATGGCCCGCAGTGCTATCTCTGTTACAGATTTCTTATACTACATGAATCCTCTTGAAGAATTTAACCCTCTGTTGTAAGTGTTAAAAATTGTTATGTGATTTTTATCAGTAAGAGAAACCAAGTAATCTTGTAGATATATCTTTTAATTGCTAACAAAAATACATGTTAATGCGAGCTCTGTGACTTACTCCAAGTCCTTCATCAATGCATAATGATCCATTTCACCAGTGGACTAGTTAAGTATTTATTTCTCTACTAATCCTGTAGTGGTATTGCATTTAAGCGCAAATTAATTACATCCATGTCTGTGCCTTGTTACATGGAAGGGAGTGTGGTGTGTGCACACATCTTTGCATCTATTTCATTATGCCCGAGGAAGAATCCTGAGGTTTGAAAGCTCGCTATAACATCATGTACTTTTGTTAGCCATCTCCAAGATTACTTAGTTTCTCTTGCTGGGAACAATCACATTTTGTTCTACTGGCTAACATTGTACCAAACCTTTTTCATTATACTATAGTAGGAAACCCCAAAGACAGAAAGCTTATGATGGAACACGGATGAAGAACGAAGCAGAACTTTTGCAGCGCTCATCTGATGCCAAAGCTACGGTGTGTCCTACACAACAGCAGTGATGGAGAGTTCAATGTCCACTTTTAGGTTTTTCATTTGACAAATCCTGGTTGTTAAAGCGTTATCTGACAAGAAGCTGGTCACATGGTGTTTCCAGGCCGTTACCTGTGTAGGTGGAGAACCCAGCAGGCAAGTGTTCAGTCTCCCTGCACTGGCTGAGGGTCGCCCTATTGTGTAGTCATAAGTAATGCTTTCACTGTACTTTATACAAGAGTCTTAGCCCCAGCGGGATGTGTAAAGGCTCGCTAACATGAGTTCAATGTGACCGAAATATGTGTATATCACAGTGATCACCATTTGCATAAATTTCCCAGGAGGAGCATGCATCACCTCATAAGTATGTACTAATGACACTACACTCTTCCTGACCTACATCAAACACCTCTCACCCAGCCACCTACTGCAGTGTTCCCCAACTCCAGTCCTCAGGGACCGCCAAAGGTCATGTTTTCTGGATTTCCTCAGTATTGCACAGGTGATGTAATTATTGTCAGTGCCTCAGACATTGCAACAGGGGTTCTTCGCATAAGATATCCTAAAAACATGATCTGTTTGTGGTCCGAGGACTGGTGTTGGGGATCTGTGACCTACTGCACCCTGAGGCGGAGCAAAAGGCTTTAAAGAGGCTGTATGTGCCTGGCTATCTCCCTACTGGAACAGGTTTGGGATTATATTCCCAGTCACTGTCACAAGGTTTGTTATACCTATTAACATGGACTTGCAGTAATGCTGCCTTCCAATAGGTGGCTCCGTAAAGCTATCGTATCATCTTCAGTTTGCATACATTTCCCAGAAGAACATGCATGACCTTCTAAGTCTTCTCACAAGGTGCTCTCCCCACGGGGGTGGGGGGGGTGGGGGGGTCATATGGGACAGAATTCGTCGTTGGACATTTTTGTGTCATAATGTTTTCCCTATGGAGTTTAACTTTCGCGCGTCTCCTCTTAAAATCAAAAGATTGAATTTTGCAGAGAACAGCTTTCCGCTGCAAAGTTAAGGGCATCTTGTGGAATTGCTGCTGTGGATTAATATTCAGTAGATGCAATTCCACAAATAGTCTACAGAGAGAAAAAAAGAAGAAACTGCAGGCATTCGGGAATTAAAAACATAAGATCTGTAGTGGTCCTATGGCTAATTCCATAGGCATAGCATGAGGGGTCACTGGAGTCTCCGGACCCTGCTCTCAGGGGGCCCAGAGGCCGCCCTCCGTCATACACATATGCACATTTAGTGCATTATTGGCTGGCTGCTCTGCAGCACAGCTCCGATCACACTGCAGGCAGCGCGGCCAGCCTGAGAGGAAGCAGGGAAGAGCAGGGGAAGGAGGAGAGTAGCAGTCACATGGGCCAGCAGCTGAACCTTTGCACCCGGGCCTTTGAGCCTTTAGGTATGGCCCTGGCCAATTCCATATCTTGGGTGAAAGCACCCATAGGAGAACCCATATCTATGCTGAGTGCATTCATACACTGCAATTTGCTTGCTGCTAACCGCTCTGTGTGCACCCTAAAAGGGGAGCTATCAATAGGGATGACAATCTTCTCCGCATAGTTTAAAAGTGATCTGAAGTCAGATCAGTGACACGAGAGGGACCCTCCATTATGGTACTGGGTTTTGCCATCTAGGACGGAAAGGTCTGGCATTGGTTTCTCCTGCTTTTTCCTTCCAATGACCATCAGTTCAGCTACCCACATTTGCCAACAATGCTGTTTTTAAGAGAGTCTAGCCCACCTATATTTCTAGCAAACATTAAAGAATCAATCAGGACTGGACCCCTTCAAGGACACCATAGGAACCACATTAGCTGCCTCCATGGTATGAAAGTGTATGCATTTCCAGCCTTGTATTCTACTCTAGTATGGTCAGAAGTCAGAACTCATCCTTGGCCCGATTTAGCCTGTATTCAGGTTTCATCCAGTTTTTTCCAAGAAACCCTGCAAAAGCCACAAAGGTGACAGGTGAGCAGAACCTTAATAAGTGGTCAAAACCAATACCTTGCACATAGCATTAGCACTTCAGTGGAAGCCACCCAAGACATCTGCTGAGGTGTCCAACAAGTATGGCAGTAGTTCTGACATCCCAACTACATGTAAAAGATACCATTTGCAATTCTGGAAGACTAGATTCTTCATCTTCTCTACAGTATTCCAGACCAAAGAGAACCTCAGACAACTTTTTGGAAGCTACACTTCGGTGTTGGTCTATTCCAGGAGGTGATCAGTGGTTTGTCCCTACATTGTATATTGAACACAATGACAGATCAATAGTTGAAAAGATTGATTTAATCGTAGTCCGAATTGCTTTGAGGTAATACAGAAGATGTGATAGAAAATATTCAAAGACCAAAAGATACTACGATCAGTAACCCGGGAGATTAGTCAAGGCCATAATCAGCCGCATCTACACTGTTCTGAGAATACAGCTTGTAAAAGGCAAGGAGAACATCCGGCTCTGTATACGTCTCTTTGACAGCGGGGTCCTGCAGCATGAGCTTGTACCAGGCATTGATACGTGGCGTCTTCTCCAAAAACCTAGGTTTAAATAAAAAGAAATGTAAAATGTTAAATAAAGCTTGAAATTTGACAAATGTTTAAGTGTAGGCCCTTAACTGCCCCACAAAATGCTCCATTTTTCAGATAATGGGGCTTATTTAATAATGTGCAAAAGTTATAGTTCAAGATGCACCATTTTTATTAGTGGCTCTGCTAAATTTTAAGATTTACTAGTCCAAGTTTACAATTTGCTCAGAATATTCTGAATAGTAAATAATCCCTATTGATTCCTCTGCCCCCTGGTTGTTTACTGCTTGTTACCACCAAGACAGACCACCTCTAGGTTTAAAAAAAAAAAAAAAAAAGTAGCTGCTGGTCATGCTGAAAGCTGATGCGCATACAATACTGGGTGCCGGACTAGCATATTTAGATGAAAGTGCACCAGCACCGACCTCTTCTGTTCTTTGCATAGACGAGGTGATAGATTGCCCTAGCAAGACGCTGAGGAATCATCTGGAGGATGCTTGGAAATAAGCATTTGAAACAGTCAATAGAAGTGAGGCTGCATTCCCACGAACGTATATCGGCTCGGTTTTCATGCCGAGCCGATATACAGCGTCCTCATCTGCAGAGGGGGGCGGGGGGGGGGGGGGGGGGAATGGAAGAGCTAGGAGCAGGAACTGAGCTCCCATCCCCTCTCTGCCTCCTCTCCACCCCTCTGCACTATTTGCAATGAAAGGTGGTGGGAAAGGGGCGGGGCTAAGTTGCACGAATTAGCCCTGCCCCTGTTCCGCCTCTCCCCATTGCAAATAGTGCAGAGGGGCGGAGAGGAGGCAGAGAGGGGGCGGGAACTCAGCTCCTGCTCTTGGCTCTTCCACCCCCCCCCCTGCAGATGAGGATGACGTATATCGGCTTGCCGTGAAAACCGAGCCTATACACGTTCGTGGGAATGCAGCCTAAGGTATATTTTAAATTTGCATAGCTTTATTAGCGATTGATCTTTAGTAACCGGGAAACTTCTATGATTATATTGGGAAACCTATGGTTGTGCTAACAGTTACTTGGGGAGCAAAAGGCATTAGGCATAATTATTTTTCAGAGGCAGAAAGTGGTCATTACCTTGGCAGGGTGAGTGTCAAAGGTTTATTACTACTTTGTGGGGCATCAGTGTATGGAGGGCATGAGTACTATGGCAGGGTGCCAAGAGGGTTATTTGAGGTAACAGCATGGTGAGTGCAGGTTTGTAGCTGTAGTAGTCTTCATGGTGGTCTGGGCCCAGAGAATGGAAGGTGGATAACTACAATCACATAAGACATCACCTGGGATCATTGGAGGGAACTGCACTGTAAGTCACCAGTGTGAGGCTGTTATATGACCATTTGGTGACGTCACCATTTAGAGGTGCAATACCATAGAGTTAAGCTACTGTATCCAAGCCCAATGGATATAAGAATTGAGTCCTGTGCCTCTAATAGGTCGGAGGCTGCAATGATTGGTCACAAAAGAAAGCAACAGAGTGGAACGTTCCAGGCAGACATAGAGGTCCTTGGCCAATAGCAAAGTTGCAGTTTTCGGACTATCCTTTTGCAACTATTGCTAAGGAGAGGAAATCCCATAAATCTTATATTAATGTCTAGTTTAACCGATTATAAGAGGTATTTGGTCATTAAAACCCCATACCACAGCTGGGATCTGCATAAAACAAATGAGGGTATACTCACCTCTTCTGGGGCCCTGGGATGCAGCTAGCAGCCAGCACTGGCTTCTGGGTAGCAGTATGACTGCTGCAGTGTCCTGTTACCAGACTCCTTGCACCATGGAAGCCAGGATATAAGTGCCGATTGTGACTTCGGCCTGGAAATCACCAATGTCAGCTGCGTCCTGGGTTCCCTTTATACTAACCCCATATGCACAGGACACAAGTTTACATTCAGGGTCATTAAGTGGTTATGGTCCAGAGACTTTTGTAGAACTCTGGCAGGTCAGACTAATTGTGATAAGAGGCCCACAGTCATGCAATGCTACAAAAGGTGAACTACAAGGAAGCAAAATATATCTTACTCTAGAACATCAAAGAGAGGGAACCGTTCAAACCAGGGCCAGATCATGTAATCCATCATGGACACCAATTCTCCACCAAAGTAAGAAGTGTTCTTCTTGGTCAGTGCCTGTAGATAAAAAGATGCATTACCAACCTCTCCCAGTAGTGTTAAGTTCTATGCTGTTAAGCAGATGAGGGCATCCACATAGGTCTCACAGTGTATGGCACTACTGCAATATGGCATTTGTCAGAAGTTAATAGGGAGCAGAGGCCATAATGTTCTATGGGTCACCATATTCCTTATCCATTTGATATTAATTCTTGTGTGCAGCAGTCCAATAAGTTTTGCTATAAAGTGCATACAAGTGAGAGCGAGGGGCAAAGTCTGGGCCACATTAGACTATGGGTGCCAGGGGTGGACAGAGGGTCCCTGTAAATTTATAGAGCACATGCATATGGGTCAGATTTGATGTAGAAATTAGGGCTCAGTCACACGGGCATTTATTGCCGCGATTTGCGCATGCGCCCGGCGATTTTTTAAAACCATTGCTTTGCAATGGTATCGGACACATGAGCGCTTTTTATGCGCTCGTCCGATAAATTAGAGAACAGAAATCGCAGATCGCACCTATCTGCGATCTGCGATTCCTGTTCTCTTCTCTATATGCGCTCAATGGGGCCGGCGGCAGCAGCGCCGACCCCAATGAGAACATATAGAAGACAAATCATTCTTCTCTGCCACAGCTGGAACAGCTGTGACAGAGAAGAACGATGTTTGCCCATTGAATTCAATGGAGCGGCAATACAGCCGCTCCATTGAAAGCAATGGGCTGGCGGCGTGTGCGGGGTTAATTGTCGGGAAGGGGTTAAATATATAACCCCTTTCCTGCAATGCATCCTGAAAAGTGAAAAAAAAAAAAAAAAAAAGGATGTACTCACCTGCTCCCGGCAGCCTGAGATCCCCGTGGCGGTCTTGCAGTGGGTGTGAAGGGGTGTGACTCAGGCTTGCCCCTGATTGGCTCAGCCTGAGCCAATCAGAGGCTGATCTCAGTCACACCCATTCATGAATTCATGAATGGGTGTGACTGAGACTTGCTTCTGATTGGCTCAGCGCTGAGCCAATCAGGGGCAAGCCTGAGTCACACCCCCTTCACACCCACTGCAGGCCGGCCGCCGGGATCAGGTAAGTACATACTTTTTTTTATTTTTTCACTTTTCAGGATGCATTGCAGGAAAGGGGTTATATATTTAACCCCTTCCCGACAATTCATCCCACACTCGCCCGCAGCGCTTGCATTCAATGGAGCCGCTGTATTGCCGTCTCCATTAAATGCAATGCGCTGGACAGCTCCGGCCCGTTTCTAATGAAACGCGGCTAGGAGCAGATTTTCGGGCCGATTTTTCGGCGCCGGTCACGCGATTTGCGCATGCGCATCCGTCATGCGATGCGCAAATCGCGTGAAAAAACGCCCGTGTGACTAAGGCCTTACACAGCAAATCCCTACTAAATTACCAGATTAGATTTGTCCTTGTGGAAAATGCAGAGTCCACCAGACAAAACAAAGGTAGCTGAAATCTGCAGTTTCAGACCAACTTCAATGAAGGTAATGATAAAAATCCCTATTGTGTCAGGTATAAGTTTTGCACCCTAGGTCAACTTTAATGGGAAACCGTTGGCAGCAGGGGCGCAACTTGAAGCTTCTAGGCGCCAATGCAAAATGTGTAACAGGGCCCCCAGCTATAATGCTTTATTCATAGTACTGCACTCCCTATATGGAGGAGAGGCCTTATGGGCCCCTAGGGCTCCCGGGCCCAACTGGATCCTCTATAGTTACGCCCTTGCTTGGCAGCATGTGGATGAGGTTCTGGTTGAAAAGTCATGGCTGTTATGAGTATATGTGAGTTTACACCAATAAAGAGACGGGTGCTCTATGCTGAGCTAACAACTCACTGTGGTGCAGTTCATTATATCAGCCCTTCTATGCAGTGTAGGAAGCTGCTGTCTGGTTTACATGAGGCAGTAGGTGCCCCTGTGTAACATATGGCATGTTCATTCTTAATGGGTACCAAAGATGGCATGAAGTCTTCATGCATGTTTGTTAAAGGGAAGTTAGATTGTCCACAATGGGGTACATAGTGACTGAACCAACAATAGATCAATATCAGATCAGCAGGGGTCCCAACTTTCTCAACCCATGACATTCCATTCAGTCAATCTTTCTGCTTCTCAGTCCAGTTCAAGTGAATGGGGAAGGAGAGAATCTCCATGCAAACTCATTTACAAGTCATTCTAATGTGATCTGTGACGTTATACCACACAACGTTTGATCAGTTAATGACTTTCAGGCGAGCTGAAAACTAACGACTAATGTGCAGATTATTCCCCCCCCCTCCCCTCCCCGTCTGTGGCGGCTTGTACAGAGAATGACTATTGCTCAAATTCTCTGCTTCTAGCCATCTGGCTAATAGTTTTATGTGAAGGTACCTTTACAGAGTCAAGACAATTTCTTACCTCTTCAATGCTTTTAAATTTCTCGAAAAACTGCAGCTTTAGTTCAGATGTATCTTGATTGTCCTTTTTGGCAAATAAAATCTTGTACAGTGCAGAGATAACCTGAAGTCAGACAGAAGCGTTACTCATCAGGTAAGGCATTGCTTAATTATAAACTATACAATTCTAGGAGAAAGTTTAAATCTGCTGGGTAACAGGATATTTAAGCTTTACTCTTTCTTCACTCCTGTGGGGGGTGGGGGTGGGGGGGGGAATGTGTATTGATGATATTAGCCTTCCTGAGGCCAATGTGGTCTGGCTGGAATACAACTAAGACCCAGGGACCATATGGTTTCTTGAACCTCAACTCAATCATAGAATCTAATATGTTAAGTTTGGGGATTAAGTAGGATTGGAAAGAGGGGAGAGTGCGAAGTCTTGCTGCTATAACATGAAACTGCAGTCTGGCACTGCAGTGTATATGTTTCTTTTACATTAGTTTGGGCTTGCCGTTCCCAAACTATATAAAAGAAATAACTTGAAACTCCCCTTAATGTAAGAAGCCAGACTGTACGGAGCCGTATGCAGGTCTCCCCTGTTGCAGTTCCCCAAGATCACTCTCCTCTTCATGTTGCCAGGATCTCTTTCCCATGCTAAAAAGTGGTTACTCAGACATTTTTTATTATGGCTATTCGGCATATCATAGCCCAACATTGGAGACAAGAGGGGGCGATCCCAAGGGTGGCCTGGTGTCTGCCTTGGACTTCATTAAATACATGGAGGAACTCATGAGATCGGACTTAGACCTGGGCCTGATGCCAGTTGGCACATACAGCACATGGGCCACCTGGTTGGACTTTAGGGGGTTCGCCTGCCTTCTCCAGATGGCTTGAAGAGGGTTGGGGGGGGGGGGGCATAGGAGACGGAGCTCTCCGGTGTAACCGACAGACGGAGATTAATCTTAACCTCTACACGAGAAAGCTGCGAGAGCTTAGATACCCTACCCTCCCCCTCTATCCCCCTTCTTTCACTTTGTCTTTTCCTTAAGCTTCTTTTCTTCACCGTTATCTCTTCCACTATGCCCCCACCCCCTCTTTTTTGTTAGGTTAGCCCGATTCAACAGTCAAAATATTGGTTTAACATGACACGGGCCTTCATGTTTCTCCCTTCAGGGGACCTAGGCGCGTGGCTTAGTGTTGGAACATCCCCTCTACATCAATATGCAGTCCTACGGCTGGACCTCTGGAGGGACATATTTAAATTGAGTTGGTTACATACCCTTATCTTATAATCTGCCCGGTCGCCTGTTGGTGACTAGTAGTCATTGAAGTTTTGTTCTATTTGCAAGCCAAGTACCCAATACAATTATTTGTAATACTTGCCAACTCTGTTAATGTAAACACTTTACCTCATGTACGTGATGTTAAATCTGAAAATAAATATATCTCCTACCGTAGAGAAGTGCTCTAGAAGGAGCTTCTGTTGTGCCTTTTCATAGGGATCTTCCGGAATCAGCTTCTTCCCGGGAAAAGCTTCATCCAGGTAATCACAGACAATTGCAGATTCATAGATTATTTTGCCATCTGATGTTTCTAGACAAGGCACCAATCCCAGAGGATTTTTCTCAAAAAACCATTCCGGCTTGTTCTTTAGGTTGATGTTGACCACTTCATGTCTGGACAGAGAAAGAACCCGTTAGTAGAAGGAAGCCTTTCTACACATGAGTGACAGCTACACCGAAGTCATAATATAAGACTACAATATTAAGAAGAGTCCGACTTCTGTAGTCAGAAGTGGTATAAGACTATATGCCTACTTGATTCCTTTGGCAGCCAAGACAAGCCGTGCTCTTTGGGCATAGGGGCAGAATCTCATGCTGTAAAGTCGAATTAGTCCCTCTGGTACCGGTCCTGGGGCTGGGCTGCCTGAAATAGTCAGCATACAGATGACAGTAGTGAGACTGTAGATCATGTAGTGTGCAGTAAGCCAAAAGGTAGTTTGTTTGAATATATGTGGATGATTGCAGTAGCTTGTTGCCAGTCATGCACAGTACAGTTTTGACAGTTTGTATTCCCCACAGCGTCACTTAGTAATGACACAGGTATCTGCAGGCCATAAGCAATGTTATGGCATCCAGAACTGGTAGCAGGCACAACACCAGTCTAGTTGTAATCTTTATCAGTTGGAACTCCAGTCTGGTTCATCCCCTTCAGAACTACTATTGCAACATCTTCAGCCAATATTCAGTCTTCCCAACTATGCCAAGATGCAGTGTAGTCACAGGACATGGGTCACCCCCCCCCCCCCTATTCCTGCTCTATGGAGCTTGCGTTACTGGTACAAAGCATGATGTGAAGCAGAATAGTGAAAGGTTCAGGAACAGTTCTCTTTGGGATGGAACCCGCCAAGACCAAAGTGTTGCAAAGGCAATGTTGAACCCAAGGTTTTACCCATGTTCCAGAGAGTCAACCACGTCTAATAGTTAGAACTGAGATGGCGATAAGCTCATCAGTTCTTAGAGACATTGGAGCAGTCGTTACTGACACTGCAGTGGTAGCTTCTACCTTGGGGAATCCAGTAGAGTCAGGTACAACTGAGAATAATCAGAACAGTCTTGGCAAGTCTACAGCTGATTTACTGTGTGGAGAGTCTCTGGGCTTCAACCATAAGCCTCAGGCACAAAATTCACACTTTGACATCCCCTAGTGACAGAAGCCACCGTTAAAGCTGTTCTGGGTCTACTAAGCCAGCAGCTCTGCTGTACCAGGGAGTACCCAGCAATCACGTGATCACCAGGTCGAATAGCGGAAGCCGCACATCTGCTTACTCTCCACTACATAGCACTCAATGAGTGCTATGTAGCCTGCAAAAGAGAAGGCAGACGCAGTTAAAAGCCTTTCTCCTCCAGGTCCTCTGCTGTCACAAACAGCCAAGGACCTGACCTGCTCGATAGAAGCTTTAATCTTGTGCTATAGTATACTGTGGTGCAGGGTTAAAGCCCAGGACCAAGCGCTGTATGGTTAAGTTAATCTTGTAGAATAGTTCTGCACCCTTAGGATGCCTTCACATGGGGTGGAATATTCTGCAGCAACATTGCTGAATATGCAGTCCTGAAATTCTACAGGGCTAAATGCAGAGTTTGCTGCAGTATTCCTGGCAGAGCAGTGCGGATGCAGAATTAAAGAGGGCAGATAAGTGTGGAATAATCAGTCCTATGTAAGAGCACCCTTAGGTGGGGTTCACACAGGGCAGAACTGCCGCAGAAACTCTGTGCAGACCCTCCGAACGGGAATTCTGCAGCAGTTAGTGGCAGCAAATGGATGAGATTTTGAAAGCCCATTGACAAGCTGTAGAAAGAGGCCTGCACAAAACCTGTGCGGAAAGTGACTTGTGGTGCAGAATTCAGTTCCGCAGCATGTCAGTTTTAGCGCCGTCTCCGCTGCGGAGCTCACCGCCCTCAATGAGGGGGTGAACTTCACACAGGTATTGGCAATTAAACCCACTTCAAAACCTGCACAAGATGGTGAGGGGTTTCAAGACAGACTTTCTAGCTGATATGCAGTAGAATGCCCAATGCGGATATTCCGCTGGAAGTCATCCTCCTGTGGGTCAGCCATAGGCTTCTGTATTGCATCAGCTTGCAAGCTACATACCAAAAGAACAGCAAGTCACAAGATCAATATTTAACCCTTTCCTTTTGACAGCTTAGAGAACATACCCTTAAACTCAACAGAAAACTTCTTGACCTGAAAACACAGTATTGCACCTAGCTTTCCCTGTACTAGTAAAGTCTCATTTAAGTTTCTGTGATAACTATGTTCACATCTTCATTTATTTCCATATTTTTGTTTAAAGAAATAGGCCACCAATGCTTGACAGGACAATCTGCAGAATAGACTATCAGTAGCGGATCAACAGGAGTCTGCTGCCCAGGCCACTTGCCAGTCAGTTTGTGCACTGAGCAGATTTCCTCAGGAAGCGGACAGCTCTGTTCGCACTGCAGTGGTTAGAGTTGGTATTGCAGGCAGAGTTCCCGTTCATTTCAGTGGGAAGTTTGCCTGCAATACCAAACACTGACCACTGCAGTGAGAACAGAGCTGTCTGCAGAAATCTCAGTGGACATAGCTGTTGGCTAGGCTATGCTGGTGTGCTAGCCTTTAACTCTTTGGTGCAGCTACACAGTTTTTCAACACCCATTGGGGATTAGTGTGAGCTATAAAACCCAGCACAGGAATCACCACGAAATTGGTCTCAAAATGGTAAACAGTTGGTGCAACATTGTTACTGCATTATAAGAGCCCTTCAAAATATAAGATGTTGTTGCTGTAAGTTTGATATAAACACGAATTGCAGACCAGCAGAATTCCCCAGAGCAGGAGTGTACATGTCTCCCAGTGCACATTTTAATCAAGATATGTGGGCCCATCTGTCACATCCAGGAAAACCTTAATGGATGGGTTCCTAGCGCTATAGGCACCTCTATTTGAGCTAAAAAGCACCTGAATGGGAGATCTGGGTACCTGGCTATAAACTATCACTGAACCACCTGGGACAGATGGGTGAATGAAGCACAAGTGGCATGGCTTATGAGCACCTTCATGTTTAAGATTTGTTGGAAGTACTAACTTTGTTGCATGTGATCATATAACAGGCTTATCAAGAGCCGAGAGGTTTCATATCAAGTGACAAGGAGTTGTGCCAAAACCACAGTCAACTCTGCTGTGCACATACCAGCACTGCATTCATCCAACATTGCAGGAAGTATCTAGTTATGTAACAAGTGTTTACAAACAGTATCAACTAGCATGTAAGCTATCCTGCCTACCCCAAAAGTCAGCCAGTCACTGTAGCCATGTGAATGTGTGTAATCAATCAATCAATAAATAAAATGACGAAAGCCCTCACTGACTGACTGGCCAAAAGTTCTCTAACTTCCCGATGTCGTAGAAACATGAATTTTGGCACAAGCATAGATTATCTCCAAAATAGGAAAAGTAATGGGTCCCAACTCGATTATTCAATTCTAGCGCAAAAGAATTGGTGTCGAAATTTAATGTACATAGTCTAAATCTCTCACTTCCCAATGTCATAGAAACTTAAAATTTGGCACGAGCATTGATTATGACATAAATAGGAAAAGTTAATGGGTCCCAACTCGATTATTCAATTCTATGCGCAAAAGAATTAGCGTCCACATTTTACGTATGGAATCTAATTCTCTCACTTCCTAATGTCATTTTTTTATAAAGGAAACGTCGCATGGTTACCTCCCGTGGTGTTTCCTGGGTAACACAGAGAACTATGCAAAATGGTGAACATATGTTTTTCCCGGTATCTCTAAAGTAACCATGACTTCATAAGATTTCCGTGTGAACACCAGATAAATACCAGTACCAAACTAATTCGGGCGAAGCCGGGTATAACAGCTAGTATAATATATATGACCTGGTAACCACTATCAGAACATGAAAGCTCTGATCCCCAACAGGTTCCTTTACAATCTCACACTTACCTTTGGCCAAACTCCTCTGTGATCCGCTCATTGCTGCAGACTGTCACTGGCGATCCCTGTATAGGAGGTAGATACATATATTAGTATATAGCATGCAGTAGTGACCAGCTCTGTGTATATTAAACATATCCCACCATACCAGAGAGGATATTGCATATACTAGTGCTGCTCTCCCTGCAGTCCATATATGTATATATAGGAGCCCCCTCCCCGCAAATGACCAACCAGAACCAGACGACTCCTCTGGGTGGAGATCTGCTCCATCTGCACACTCATTATTACATGCAGGCTCAGACATATAATCACAAACAGGCAATAACACTGCAAATAGTTTACTCTAAAGCAATATGAATGGTTAATGTGCCGCATCCAGTAGATCGGTATGGGCAAGGGCTTTTCCCACTAGTCCCATTTGCTTCATTCCTCTCCAAGGTCTGAGTGACATGGAGCTATAGGATGCGTTACTAGACTCTCCGGTCACTGCAGATTGTTGAGGGCTATTACCCATTAATATCCGCCTACGGAGGGTGTAAGAAACCTCACATTCACATGCCGTTTCCTGTACTTGCAGTATTGGAGTGCAGAACCTCCAGCAGCGTCGCACAGCGATGTACTGTGATTGGACAGTGTGATAATCACCATGGAAGGAAGTAATGAGCCAGGCAAAAATATACAACTTAGGCCGCTCTCACACCGGACGCTTTTTACCATGATTAAGGCTGGATTCAGACGACCGTATATCGGCTCGGTATTCACGCCGAGCAAAAATACGGTGTCCTCATCTGCAGGGGGGGGGGGAATGCAAGAGCCAGGAGCAGGACCTGAGCTCCCGTCCCCTCTCTGCCTCCTCTCCACCCCCTCTCTGCCCCTCTGCACTATTTGCAATGAAAGGAGGCGGGATGGGGGCAGGGCTAAGTTCTGCAAATTAGCCCCACCCCTGTCCCGCCTCTCCCCATTGCAAATAGTGCAGAGGGGCGGAGAGGGGGCAGAGAGGGGGCGGGAGCTCAGTTCCTGCTCGTGGCTCTTCCATCCTCCCCCCCCCTCCCTGCAGATGAGGACGACGTATATGATCGGCTCGGTGTGAAAACCCAGCCGATATATGTTCGTCTGAATCCAACCTAAAGCAGAGTTTGGAAGACTGTGCTAATCGCAGTACAACACTCCCATTGATTTTAATGGGGCCTTGCAAACCTGCGCTCAAATGCAACATTTTTAATGCTGGGATTTTCTAGTGCTATCCATCTATTTTTGTGCATTTTTGTGTTTTTTAACACACCTCATCATCCATCACAATGATGGCGTGCGGTAGAAACGCTGTGACCTGCATTCAAGAACGCCGCTCAGGCTAATTCCACACAGGCAAGTGCGATTTCGGGGCATGAAACTTGGCCCAATATCGCACTCGGGAACATGCGAGGCGTTTTTTTGCTTCCCATTGTTGTCAATGGAAAACATCGCATCACACTTGCATGCAATGTTTTTGCCAGCCCCATTGAAAATAATTAGTGGTGTCGCTTCGAGGGAAAGCCCAAACTTAGGACATGTCACGATTCACACGGCTGTGAAAATCATGCAAGATTTTGCATTGCGAGACACACAAATCCCACACGCATATTAACCCCATGAGGACGTGGTGATGGCGAAATCCATAGAGGAGTTTAAGAGGGGATTAGATGCCTTTCTAGAGCGCTATGATATTACAGGACATAGACATTAAATAACCAGTGGGGTTGTGGATCCAGAGATTATTGTGACTGCCATTATAGAGTCGGGAAGGATTTTTTTCCTCCAAGGGAGCTAATTGGCATCTGCCTCATTGTTTTTTTTTGCCTTCCTCTGGATCAACAAGGGGGGTGGAAACAGGTTGAACTAGATGGACATTGTCTCCCTTCAGCCTAACATACTCAAATCGCATCGTCCATTGTTTTCAATGGGACAGAAAAAACGGCGTGTGATGCAAAGTTACTCTTTGAAAACATTGGGAAACACTTGCCGATCTGGAAACCGCGCCGTAGGATTCCAACGACCGGCCGATATACTCTATCATTTGGGCCGTAGAAACATTGTGCGCCCGTTTACACGGCATGGCCCCAGCGCATATGCGCTGAGTTCACCATGCCGTCGCCCCTTTCCCCTCCCTCCCCATCGCAGGCTCACCTCTGCTCTCCTCCCAGCTCGTTCTTTGCAATGGGAGGGGGCGGGACAGGGGTGGAGCTAAGTGCCGACACTTTTACGTCTCAGGAATACTGCCATGTCATCTGATGCATTGGAATCCAATGCATCAGATCACAGCGTATATCAGCCGGCCGTAAAAGCGGCCGGCCAATATATACTTGTGGGAAAGAGCCCTCAGTCTGGAACTCCGAAGACCAGCGGGCGGTAAGTGGACGGCACCTGCTAGCTGAGTATTGCTTTTTTTTCATTTAGTGTGGCTAGGGCTTATTTTGGAGTTGTGCTTATATTTCAATCCCCTTGAAAATCAGGGTAGGGCTTATTATCGAGTGGGTATTATTTTCGGGGAAACATGGTAGTAACATTCCTAGTACTAGTATTAGGAGGCAGTTCTGGGTGCATCCTCTGGTGTCACAGCGTGAGCGTAAGAAGCAATTCTACACTCTTTACGATGACTTGAGGAGCCATGCGGACAAGTTCACCATCTTTTGTCGTTTGCCGCTACAGCAGTTCAATAAACGTCTGGCGGAGGTGTGTTTCAAAATTACACAGGGACACCAACATGCGTCATGTATCTCGACTGAGGAAAGACACCTGATCATGGCCTCCTCTATGTTCTAATCTCTATGTGTTGCACTTTTCTTCTATACTTTGTATCTGTATTGTCTCTTGTGTAGTTGTCCTTATTGCCACATCAGTTTTATTTACATTTTTCGTGGCCAAACCCGCATAGTCCCCTACAGAGAGAACCAATACTGGGATGATTGTTTAACCCTTTGCAATCCAGTTTTGGATAGAGGGTTTCCTAGGAGGCTTTCTCTTTTTGCTATTATACAATGGCGTCATCTGCTGGCTAGAGCCAGTACTGCGGTATGGGACATGCTGGAGAGGCCTCCGACAACAGAGCGGCCAGCAATCTACAGTAAGAATACCCTGCCGGACGTCTTCCAACATCGGAGCTGTACAGCCTTCAATCAGAATGTCTTCAGACGTCAGACAGTGGATTGGAAAGGGTTAACATTTTTTCCTTGTTTGCGCTCCAAAGTAATGTGCTATATTATTCCGTGTGACAAAAGCCTTCCAAGTGTACTTTATTTGTAACTAGCTGATATACCCGGCTTCGCCCGAGTTAATTTGGTACTGGTGTTTATCTGGTGTTCACACGGAAATCTTCTGAAGTCGTGGTTACTTTAGAGATACCGGAAAAACATATGTTCACCATTTTGCATAGTTCTTTGCAGTGAGACTGCAGATCATGTTGTGTGCGGTAAACAAGTTAGTCTTGCTGTATATGTCCCCCAGCAACAACTCACAAGCTCCATCCCATAATAGCGGAAAGTCACACAAGCTCAATAATCATGTAACCCTTTAGAGAACTCACCATTCCTTAAACTCAACAGAAAACATCTTGACCTGGAAGCGCAGTATTGGACCTCGCTTCCCCTGTTCTGTCAAAAGTCCTCATACATACTTCTCTGATAACCATTTACAAATCTTCGTCTATAGCTATCTTCTCATTTAACAGGACAATCTGGAGGATAGACTATCAGTAGTGGTCTGCTGCCAAGGCTACTTGCTAATCTGCTTGTGTACTGAGCAGACTGTGATCTCTGCAGACAGCACTGTTTTCACTGCAGTGGTTAGAGTTGGTATTACAAGCAAATTTCCAATTGAAGTGAATGGGAACTTTGCCTGCAATACCAGGTATTAGGTTCTGCTGCCTAAAACGCGGCGGAGATCCGTCCGTGGGCATTAGGCCAAAGTGGACAAGATTTGCAAAAATCTCATCCACACGCTGCAGACAGTCCACTGTGGAAAAGCTGCATGAAAACCAATATAGTAACATAGTATGTTAGGCTGGATGAAGACAATGTCCATCTAGTTCAGTCTGTTTCAACACCTAGTTGATCCAGAGAAAGGCAAAAACCCCAAGAGGCAGAAGCCAATTAGCCCATTTGGGGGAAAATTCCTTCCCAACTCCGTAATGGCAATCACAATAATCCCTGGATCAACCTTTGATAGTTCCTACCTAAATATAAGACCCGGAACTACAAACCCGCTGGTCACCTAATGTCTATATCCTGTAATATCCTTCCGCTCGAGAAAGACATCTAGTCCCACTTAAACTCCTCAATGGATTTTGCCATCCCCACATCCTCAGGCAGAGAGTTCCACAGACTCACTGCTCTTACAGTAAAGAACCCCCTTCTATGTTGGTGATGAAACCTGCTTTCTTCTAGACATAGCGGAGGCCCTCTTGTTATCGTTGCAGTCCTGGGTATAAACAGATCATGGGAGAGATCCTTGTATTGTCCCCTCATGTATCTATACAGAGTTATTTGATCGCCTCTTAGCCGTCTTTTTTTCCAGGGTGAAAAGTCCTAATTTTCATGACCTCTCTGAGTATTCCAGTCCTCTCATTCCATGTATTAGTTTAGTTGCCCTTCTTTGAACCCCCTCAAGTAACATCCTTTCTGAGCACCGGTGACCAGAACTGTACGCAGTATTCCATGTGAGGCCTGACAAGTGCCTTATATAGTGGGAGGATAATGTTCTGGTCCTTCACCCCTATACATCTTTTAATGCACCCAAAGACTCTATTAGCTTTTGCAGTAGCTGACTGGCATTGGTTGCTCCAGTTTAGTCTACAATCCACTACTACCCCTAGGTCCTTTTCCATATCACTTTTCCCTAGCAGTACCCCATTTAGTGTATATTGGTGACATCCGTTTCTCCTGCTCATGTGCATAACCTTACATTTATCAACATTGAACTTCATTTGCCATTTTTATGCCCAAGCCCCCAGCTTATTTAGGTCCGTTTCTAGCCGCACATTGTCCTCCGTTGTATTAATTGTCTAATATAATTTTGTATCATCTGCAAATATTGATATTTTACTGTGCAGCCCCTCTACCAGGTCATTGATAAATATTTTGAACAGAATGGGGCCTAGGACTGAACCCTGTGGCACCCCACTAGTGACCGTGACCCAATCAGAGTACGATCCATTTATTACCGCCCTCTGCTTTCTATCTCCGAGCCAGTTCTTTACCCAGATACACACGTTTTCACCCAATCCGAGATGTCTCATTTTATATATCAGCCTATTATGCGGCACGGTGTCAAATGATTTAGAGAAATCCAGATATGCAAGATTAATAGACTCTCCCAAGTCCAGCCTAGAACTTACTTCATCGTAGAAGCTGATCAGATTGGTCTGACATGATCGACCCCTCATGAACCCATGCTGGTGAGGAGTTATTCCGTTGTTCTCTTTGAGGTATTCTAGGATGGCATCTCTCAGAAACCCTTTGAATATTTTTCCAGTTATTGAAGTGAGACTTACTGGCCTGTAGTTACCAGGCTCTCCTTTGGACCCGTTTTTGTAGATTGGAACCACATTGGCAATGCGCAAATCCAATGGTACAACCCCGGTTTCTATAGTCTCCATAAATATAAGAAATAGTGGTCTAGCTATCACATCACTTAGCTCCCTTGGAACCCTTGGGTTTATTCAATCTATTCACCTGCATCTCATGTGACATTTCCTTTTCGTTCGTGAATACACTTGAAAAGCAACTATTTAATAGATGTGCCTTCCCCTCATCGTCTGCTATGATTTCTCCTGCATTATTCATTAAAGGGCCAGTGCTCTCAGTGCATCTGTTTGATGTTAATATAGTTGAAGAATAGTTTAGGGTTATTTTTGCTCTCTTTGGTGATCAGTCTTTCTGCCTTCTCCTTAGCAAGTTTAATCTTTTCTTTACATTTTTGTTTTTCTCCCTGTTTGATTTTAGCGCAAATTTCCCCAAAGATGCAGGGAGTTTTTGTGTTTTCCATTGTTTTCAATGGAAAACATGGCACTGGCCTGTGCCTCATATGCATGTGTTGTTTTTGCCAGCCCCATTGAAAACAATTTTTGGGTTCGCTCTGAGGAAGCGCCCAAACTTAGGACGTGCCACGATTCACACAGCTGTGCAAATCATGCGAGATTTGTGTGTTGCAAGACGCACAAATCCCGCCCGAATATGAACCCCATTCTTTTGAATGGGATCACATACATAAATCAGGAAGAATTGTGACCTGTTCTATCTTTGGGCGTTCCATCATCATTGACCCTGTCCACTGCAAGCAACTATAGCTAAGTGACAGGTATGGCGGTGCACTATTCTGCTGTGTTTCTTGTTCTATCTGGGTTTGTGAGTTAGTTTCTGAGCTTGGGGACATGACTTTTTCAGACAAGCATGTTCTTTTGCCTTGGTTGCTGTCTTGCAGATTTGGGAAGTCAAGTGGGATGCCAGAAGAGGTGGCTAGAATCATTCCTAGTACTAGGCGGAGGATCTGGGTGTATCCTCTGGTGTGAGTGTTAGCGGCATTTCTATACTCTTTACGATGACTTGAGGCGCCATCTGGACAAGTTCACTGCCTTCTGTCGTTTGCTAGTGCAGCAGTTCGACAACCGTCTGGCGGAGGTGCTTTCCGGAATTGCACATAAGGACACCAACATGTATATCAGCTGAGGAAAGACTGCTGATCACCCTGCGGTAAGTACATGGCCTCTTCTATGTTCTAATCTATCTAATAAATTACTTCTATACTATTTATGCTTATTGTCTCTTGTTTTGTTCTGCTTATAGCCATGTCAGTTTTGTAAGCATTCTTTTGTTTGACCAACCCTGCATTGTCCCTGACAGGGAGAACCAATACTGTCAAGATTTGCCTGTTTAACTTTGGGAACCTTTTTTTTCTTGTTTGTGTTCCCAAGAAATGTGTTATATTATGATGTAGACCTGTGATGTCCTTGGGCAGCATCTGGTGACTTTAGTGATGGCTTCGCCCTCTCGGCAAGATTGGTTGGATGCAGCCAAGGGATTTCTGGATGATGTGCAGTTTTCAAACTGCATTGGGGCGCTGGACAGCAAACAAATCCCTGATAAAAAGCCGCCACACAGGGTCTCTGCATTTCAATTATAAGGAATACTTCTTGGAAGTATCATTTTCGGCTTGTGGATATCAGGGTCTATGGAAGCGCTGTAGATGTGAGCCTTTTCAGGGCTTCCAGAAGGGGTCAGCGGCTTTGTGCCGAATAGCTCACCTCGCCAGAACCACGGTTCTTCCTGGCTCATTAGGTCCACCTGTTCCATTTGTCCTTGAGGCAAATGAGAGATTTAGCCTGGTGAATCATGTCCTCCATTCCTTTGCTCGCAGGGGCATGGACACCAGAAGGCAGGTGTATTATTGCCGACTCACCCATGCCCGGCATTTCGTGAAGTGTGCCTTTGGGATTCTCACCAACAAGGGGAGAGTTTACCACAGCGCACTTTAGCTGAAACCTGAAGATGTGTGTGGTGATTAGAGGCTGCGTGGTTCTGCGTAACTATAGCCGAGCCGGAATAACAATGCTGGTTGGGTGGCAGAAGAGGTTGAATCTACACCTCTTCCTGAGGAATTTGGGAATGAGCCCATGCTCTATGTCAGACCAGCAAGCATCTGCTCTCTGAGTCAGGGACTTCTTTGCAGACTACTTTCTCAGTCCTCAGGGAACTATTTCTATTGCAGATAGACGATGTCCGAGTAAGGAGATGAACTGTTCTCTCCAAACAGCATTATTTTTTTTTTAAGTCGGCTGTGCTTTCATTTTTGTTTTAGATAGGTATTTATTGGCACATGGCTAGCTAGGGACTCGCAAAACAACGAGGACCCTTAATGTCGGTTGCGAGCGTAACCAAATTTGGCAAACATGTACATCTTTATTTTGGGTTAAGAAGATTGTGTATTGACACAGCCTGCGTGTAGAAGTTTTCTAATATAGTAACCAATACCTCATCGTTCTTCTCAGCAAGGACTCTAAATCATAATGATGAAATAAAGAAAGCAGACTGCTCTTTTTTCATGTACTAAAGGAACCATGTGCTGTGTGGCCCAAGCTGTATCTTTAGGCATGTGTAGCCCAGCTGTGGCTGAGCCATTACCCGGTGAAGGGCTGAGAATTGTAATATTGCTTGAAAGCATTATGGGTAAAAGCACGGCCGCACAGTGTCTGCAAGCAATGCACTCGCCGTCATTAACCATGTGCTTTTTGACAAATGTTGTCACAATACCTTCCTTGCTACATAATAGTTTTTTTTGGTTGCTTAAAGTTTTTGAAAAGTTGCACTTTTAAGCAAGGCTTCCTATGTACACATGCACCTGTTTACCCTGTCACATGAATAAGGTACTACAACCTAGCTGGAGTAATGGAAGTTTGTTTATACAGCAGAAAACTAAAAGGAGCATTCGTGTCATGTTGAAAAAAAAAAGCATAGCAAACTACCGTAATGAAAATACAAATGAACATTAAAAAACACTTTGTTAAAATAATTCATCTCCAATAAATGAGGGTCAGATGTCTCGGGGCGTTGGCCTTGGTTAATCCTGCTTAGGCCAGGCTGGTGGCGAGATTCCATCACAGATGGACGACTAGGAAGGGGTGCCGAGAGTCTGTGGCCATAATACAGCTTGTGGCTATGAAACTGGGCATCCAAGC